>NW_027255495.1:0-37500 GCF_003086295.3 Arachis hypogaea
ATGACCTAATCTGAGTAAGCATTCTACTATTCCTATCTGACTATGAATTTTAGTCTTTTGTATCTTGCCAGCAAAAAAAAAAACAAGAACTATCCAAGAAAAAAAAAGATACATTAGTACTTCTTCCATGATTATCTAGGAAGTGCTTTCTTTCTTACTTAAGACTTCCTACTATGTCTTTCTGTAACTGAAAAATCAATTAGTCTGGATCTTAGCGCTAACTTCAGCCTACTAGCTTGATCTCAATTTCCTCAAGCACAACAAGATAAATAGGAATCGAAGCCTGATCTAATGACTGATCTCCGGCTTTCCTAAAAGCTGCTTCGGTCCCAAACTATTGTTTTTTGATTACGGCTATATATCCATACTTCTCTCAGGACGGAAGTCTAACTTACTTCTAAGTACTTTTAGTACACAAAGGTCGGTGTAAAAGAGAAACTACTTACTAAGTCCTCAAGCAGTAAACTCTTTCTTTCCTCCTTCGGAGCAGATGCCATTCTACTTCGTCCAAGACTGCTACTTCTGACTGACTAGCTTCGGGCAACTAAAGATAATGATTCTGACCTGTTTCCCGGGCTTGATACTGCCTTATAGGCTGCTGAGGCTTCTCTTTTCTTTGAAGGAAGAGGCAGGAGTTGGCTTCTATTGGTATTGGTCTGATTCTTCCCCTGCTAACTAAAAAACCCTACTAATAGAGTTGATAGCCCTTCTCTCTATCTTGAAGCTTACCTCTAATAGTTACATTTACTACCTTAATTTAGGAAGTGAGGAGGCGGAATAAGAAATCTCATACCCAAGTGTTTAGGAATAGATTAACTGGGACTGGGGATCTTCGGCCCCAGGTTATTAGTTGCTGCTTGGCATCATAAATCTTTTAAGCACGGATTTTAACTAAATCTTACTACTTTCTTTCTGCAGGAGTAGAAAGAACATACTTGATTCAATCTGACTTGACTAGCCTTAAACGACCTTGCCTCACGCAGTAAAGGGTTTAGGAAGAGAGGAGCTTTCCGAGTTGCTGTTTTCCTTGCTTTTTACTTTCTTATAAGCGGACGGGAGTGAATGCACCAAAAGAGATATAGAGAAGAATCTCCGAGATTGGAATTTCCTTTTCTATTCCAAGGACGGTCTAGTGTAACACTAATTCTAAATAGAATGGGTTACTTACGGCTTCGGGACTGATTCCTATGACGGATTTCCTGCTTCGAACTTCTTTCTTTGGAGTTACAGTTGGATCCCATAAAGGTGTAGTAATAGAATCCCCTAGAAGGAATAAGAATTAAATCCCTTCATCTACGGCTTATGGAGACCTTTAAATAGAGGAGTCAGTGAGAACAGCAACTTCCGAAGTCAGACTTCAGGCTTCTTCTGGGCGGAGGTCGAATAAGGAGAGGTACAACTGGCTTCTCTTGGTCTTAGCTTGCAGGTCTTCCCCGCAGCTTGAGTAGTTCAGGGAATTTGCCTTCTCTTTGCTTTCAATGCAATTTCCCCTGTAAGTCAATAGAAAGACTTGTTATCAAAGGTTCCTTTCTGTCTACAGTAAGATCCTCTTTGCAGTCCTCAAGGGCGAGTGAAAGACTGACATGAATTAGCTCTTAGAACACTCACCCAAACTTCATTCGAAATAGTTAAGGCATTTCGTCAGTCAGACTGACGTTTTCTCTTTCTCCGGTTTGGAAAGTCACTAAAAGTACTTAAATAGAAAGATAATGACTTATTTTATCCTGCTTCTATGTCTCCAGCAGGGATTGCAAATAGGTAGTCCCATACTGAATTCTATATCTTACGGGATTCTATAGCTTAAGGAAGTCCATAAAGACTAAAGGTCTATGGGACCACTAAAAGAATCTCTCGATATCAATTATAGACCAACATCCGGACGTGAACAGAGGGTTTTTTCGAAAGAAAGCTTGATCCTACAGCTTAGACTGCTTTCATGACTCATGGAATGAGTTGTTTTTCTCTGCCTTCGTAAGTCAATCAAACTAGGTTGCTTGCTGCTGACTTACTTGCTTTTTGACTGGCTTTAAAGCCTATAAATCTCAATAGTAGGATGCTACTAGCAGGCTAGCTCTTTCGAGTTCGTGATGCTCTTGTCTATAGTTCGAGGACTAGTTCTCTGGGGAATAAAGGAAGGCACTAAGACGGATTTCCTTGCTTCGGGGATTGCTACAATCATGCTAGCTTTTTCCCGGACTTTAGGCCAAGGGTTATTTTCTTCTTTCTTACGCTTGCTTTCCTCAGTGAAGGGTTCATCGGGGGTTTGAGCTCAATAGAGAGACTTGATTTCAGTTGTGCTTTTAGGCAATTTGAATTCCTCTTTAGGTAAGAATGTGTAATTTCCCACATTAACTTCGAAAACTGGGTTTTCCATTGAGTCATAGTCAGTGAAGGCAAAGTGAATCTCCGAAAGCCATAAAGATTCTATTTCCTCTATAGACGAGTGCAGTGAAGAAGCGGAAAGATTCGATGCTACTCCTTCTCCTATAACTGCTACAGGATCTGATTATCCTTTCAAATCAAAGAGCAAGCCCATTTACCTGCCTGGCTTGTAACAACTTACTATGCGGCAGACTTATCAAGCTAAGTACTGGAGTCTAACTTCTAATAGATAATAGAACAACTTGCTCCGGCTTCAGAGTTCTCAATGCTCCAGCTTCCGTAACTAAAGAGACTGACTTCTCCTCGGCTTTCTCTGTCTCAGGTACGGCGTGTCAAATCATAATCTAAATACATCGGGCTTCTGCCTTCAGTCAGGTCCGCATTTGCCTTGCCCGCCTCACCTGAAGTAAACTCTGGATCTCGCTTTGCTTCAGCTAGATGGGATTTAACGAAGACTTTAACTTCCTATTAGACTGCAACTTAGTCAGAAGTAGAAGATGACTGGCTTCTCCTGCTTTCAACTTCAAGAATGGACTTAAGAGCTGCTGTAGGGTCTTTAGTCTTAGGATGCTTTCAGGCTCTGCCTCCTAACTTCCCGGGAAAGACTACTAAATTAGGAATTTCATCACCGGGGAAGAAGGTTTCAGAACCATAATCCTTTAGACTTGATTCCTGAGTGACTCTAGTTTTGATCCTGCTGAGATTTGCTCATCCTAGAGCTGTAAGCGCTAGTCTTCTATACCTTTCCCTGGTTGCTCGGGCTGGGATACGTGCACACTTCGCTTTCTGCTCACCTGGAATGGAATGCTTCGACCCTCTCGCAAGAATTGTTTGGGAGTGCATGATGGAATTCAGTAAAAGCATTCTGGGTTAGAGTCAATCGAGCAATGAGCGAAAAAGGACACAGACACAGGAAGAAATACGGTATAACTGGCTATGTGCCAATCTTTCTTCTTCTAAATGAAATGACCAGTTTGCCACTAGTCTTGGTTCGATCCGAAGGGGAAATTCCACTTCGTCAGATGAGATTTCTTACCTTTACTTATGCCATTAGTTGGAGCAGCTATCAAGCGTTCGTTCTTACCCTCAGTGTACCGACCCTCAAGCGGGATGTCGATGAAGACTAGATCTGAGTGATCCATCTCACTCTATGAGATTTTTAGGTGAGGGGGATGGCCTTCTTCTGGCTGGACTTATGGAGCGGCGATACACAACTAGCAACCCGTTTCGCCAACCTTTGAAGGAGGTCCGATGACCCAACCCCTTCTACCTTTACCAACTACTAGGCTGGGCGGTCCCAAAGACTGACTCCGAATGGCAGGTTTCTCAATGCGAGATGGAACTGATAGGATGGCCTCTATCCATTTACGCGGGTGTGCACTTCACTCAAAAAAAAAAGAAGTGAATCCGGAAGTGACTTCGCTAGGCTAGCCTTGTTAGTGAAGAATTTGCCCCTAACGCCAGGGGGAGCAGTCCAATCGTTATTCCTTCCTTCAACAAAAGCAGAATGGATACAAACCACCAAAGAACGAAAGTAAGTACCACCACTCCTACTCCAATTAGTAAAGCTAGCGCCTCGAACTAATCACATGCTAACTCCGGCCCATCTTTAATGTTAAAGGACCAAGACCTTACGACAACAGATGCGGATGAACTAGCTTAGCTGCAATCCTTCCCGCTCTAGTTCGACTAGCTTTGACCTTGAACGTGGAAATCTCAGTTGACTGGATATAGTGATTCAGATGGGTCTGCTGATAGGGATGAAAGAAAACCCACCCCCTATTTGAATAAGGCTACACCTTCATACTTGGCGGAGGAGCCATTACGTGGTGTAGTAAGAAAGAAGGAAATCCTTATCCATGATGGAATCTGAGTTTGTAGCCTGCTCAGTTGCAGTGATGGAGGCTATATGGTTAAGGAGATTCTTGCAAAGTTTGGATATTCCGGGACATATATAGAAGATAAAGCCGTTGTGATCTATTCTGATAACACGGCTGCAATAGCTTATGCAAAGGATCTCAAGTTCCGTGGTAGAAAAAATACTTACATAGACACCCGACTTCACTTCATTTGGTTATGAAGTATATCTCCACCTATGAAATGGTTGCTGACCCTTTGACCAAACTCATTTCTAGAGATGCGTTAAAAAGGCATGTTAGGAGTTTGGGATTGCGTAGGATTTGATATTCTTTTTTTAAGTATATGTTGAAAGGTAGCTACGGAATTGCTCCTATTACAAATCCCCGGGTATTCACTCCTCCCTTCTAGTTCTTGGATTCAATGAGAAGGCTCGTGGGTCCTTCAACTGGTATGAAATCACTAATGGGAGGCGGTTATCTGAAACCTTAACATAGTCATATTCAAGTTATCCCAATAGTCAATGAGCAGGAAGAGGTTTAGGAAGTAAATTCAAGCAAGAAAGGAAAGTCCATTGACTTGGCTACGCCACACCAACCCTATTCTTCCCATCGAGAAAGAAGAGTTCACAGCTACCGGCACCGACTCGAACTAAGAAGAGCTACTTAACAACTACCTACTATTGGGTAGTGCCCTCCTCCAACAACGGGGCTAATGCCGACTCCAAGACCTCTTATGCCTACTCTTGCAAATGAAACTTCCCTTCTTCCAAGAGCAAAATCG
Organism: Arachis hypogaea; assembly: GCF_003086295.3. Classification (NCBI taxonomy): domain Eukaryota; kingdom Viridiplantae; phylum Streptophyta; class Magnoliopsida; order Fabales; family Fabaceae; genus Arachis; species Arachis hypogaea. The sequence goes on from NW_027255495.1 coordinate 5,023, forward strand.
ATGGCACTAGGGATCTATCCTAATTAAAGAAAGAATTGACTGACCTTGCGCCGGTATCATTTAGCGGAACTCCTGTTTACCCTGCGGGTCTGTAACTCCCATATGAGATTGGAACCTCATTCCTTCACCTGTGCTTGGTAGGCACTGTTTGTGGAGCCCTTTGGTAATACCAGAGGTGAGATGCCTTCCTACGGCTCACCATGAAATGGGCCATGTGGGCGAGTCTGGTGGGTTCTCACCGTAAGAGAATGTCGTCTTTTCGTCCTGTGAGTGAGGGCGAATAGAAACTTAAAAAGCAAAGGCCGTGGATAGAGAGTGATAAAGGGGGAATTGTCTTCTTTAAGCCTATTCTAACATTCGAGTTCATTCTCGATAGTCAGATAGTGAAGTTCGAAGGGGAAAGGAAGACTTGAGCAGTGGGTCTCGACTCGGCCAACTGTCTTTATGAAGACTGACTGACGACAAGAAATGACGTAAGTAATAGATAGAATCGTTCAGTACGCTTATATGAACACTTTCATTTCTCGATTGAGAAATTCAACTGTCTTGATTAGTCTTACTATGTCATTTCTGGATGGATTTTCGTTGAGCTATGACCTTCTTGCCGCCACACCCGGCTTTCCTCCCTTTCTTCCCCCTGTCTCGCCATACTAGCAACTTGATTAGCTACTAGTTACTAGAATCGTTCAAACATCAAACAGTAAGTAAGCAATGCGTACTTCTTTCCTAGTCTAGTGGATCTGCATAGCAGAGCAAAATCCTCTACCCTGACCTTACTTGTTGTACTTGATTCACCTACGAAAATAGACAACATGGGTCAGGGCTTTCTTATCTTGTTATAGGGCTTTAGCCTTCTCCTTCATATGCTTTATAAGGGCCTCTTGCCTCTAGCATAATGAAGGATAAGTCCTACTGAATCAAGAACTATAAGGCTTTCCAAGAGAGAAAGAGATTTCGAAATGTTAAAGTAAAGACGCACCTTAGCTTTTAGCTTTCACGTAGCTCCATAGGATTTAGCCGCTTTAACCAAAGAATAGACGAAAGAAGAGGGGTTTCCTCTACTCTATTAGAAGAAGCAAATCGGGCTTAGAAAGCGGCATTGATTCTTGAAGAGACCGCATATCCCTCCACTTTTACTCAATTGCATCGAGCCTAGCTTTTTTGGGTCGGTCTTTCACTTCTTTGACTCAATTAGCCTTTATAAGATAAGAGTCAATTCCCTTTATGACGAAGGCCTAGCGCTAAAGAGAGAAAAGAGTTTCGGCCTTGACTTCTACCCTAAAGCAATTGTAGCTGCGCTCAGGGAGATATCCTACAAGCCCAATTTCTATAAGCAAAAAGTAGTGTGGTTTTATACCCGACTCAACAGGGCCTAAAAAAGGCTATTGAGCTCGCGAGAAGGCCCATTCCTAGAGGTCCGAAGCCTCGACATGAGGAGAGGATTGTTGGATGAGATCGCTACCTCCCACCTTCCTCGGCCGGAACTTATCTACACGTCTACACGCGCGAAAGCCTTCTTTGGTCTTGGGTCGAATTCTCTTTCCTCACTATGTTACCTGGGGACTCAGAGATCCTAAGTGCCAACTCTTGCTTCTTTTCTTCTTTTTTAACAACGATATTTTTTCTTTCTTCTTTGCTTATGGGAGGCTTTCCCGTCACTGGTTCTTATCGCTTTCTGTCTCCACTTACAAGGCATTTCAGCACATGTCCGGATTCTTTGTTTTCACAGCAAGCAGGGGCCGAATCCAAGTAGGCGAGGCGAATCTATGCTTTCTATGGTTTAATCGAATACCAATTGCTTGGATGCGTGTGAAAACTTCGAGATTACTTGAAAAAAAAAGAATTTTAACCTCAACAAATGGTCCATTTGTTGATGGGCGAACGACGGGGATTGAACCCGCGCGTGGTGGATTCACAATCCACTGCCTTGATCCACTTGGCTACATCCGCCCCTACCCCCGCACAGGTTTTAGTCTCTATCTACGATCAGATCTTTCTGAACTCCCCTATGACCGCTATCAAAGAGAAGCTTTTTCCTAGAGTATAGAAAAAAGTCTATTGATTGTTGTGTTTCAGAATTAGGGGAAACAAAGCTTCAACATATGAATATGCCTGGCAAAGCTTCAAACAAAGAGGTTGGGCTTTCATTGCTTTTACTTCACTTTACTTAAGATTAAAGATAGGGGCCGGGCTAGCAGCAAGCACCTTGTATAGGGCGTTAAGCACCTATCTTACTAAGAAAGGGGCAAGCCAAAACCTACTACTAAAAAGTGGCTGGCTTTTCATCAGCCGTTGCGCGCTAGCCTTTTTCCTTCCTAGTAAGGGGGCTGCTAGTTGTACCGCTCCGTGGGTAGAATGAACACCAAGCCAATCTTTACTTAAGTAAGTACAAGCCAGGTAATTTACTCTATCAAGAGGGTATGGAACTTCTCGGCGCACCTCTATCAATTCCTTCTTTGCCACATCTCTCTTAGCTTCTTTTTTATCGAGTTACCGTCGAAAAGAGAACAAGGCCTTCATGTCCACCCTATTAAATAGCAATTGATCTCAAAATCCCAGTAGAAGCAAAAGCCTAGCCTAGTATGAGAGTACTGGAAAAATCCAATTCTAGGATGCTTTGCAACTAAGTTTACATGGAAGAACCGCTACGACCCGTAAAAAGAAAGAAAAGAAATTCCCAAGGAAGGAGAATAGAGCCAAAGCGAAAGGAAGAGCCAGGACGCCTACACCAGGCCACTGGGATTGAAGCGAGAAAAGCCAGCGGATGAGAGGCAGACCATCCAAAGTGATTGTAGTTTGCCAACAAGGCTCTGTTTTTTTTTTATTATGGAACGAAGGAGGTGAAGCTATTAGACCAAAGCACACGGTGTCACACAGGAAGGAAATGGGATGACTGATTGATGGATAGGTGATACTCCTGAATACAACTTGGTACTCCCTCTTTCTCTATGGATCGAGCATATCAGGTGCCGCTCTACCGCACCAATGCAGGTTATGAAATAATAGGTGTTCCCCCGGTGTCTTTCTAGAATCTTCGTGTAATCAAAGTCTTACATCGGATATGCGAGTTTATTCCATTCTATAAACAGTTGAGTTGATATGCGACTAATTCTTGCTCTAATAGACTAAGCTAAGAGAATAAGCAAAGGTACCTTAAGCGATAGCGAAATGGCGATAGGCCTGCGTTCCTATTTCCTCGCTCTACGACTACAACTGAAGGAAAGAAGGCTTAGACTTGCTGAGCTGAACCCGATTCTAAACTTTTTCATTTTATGGGAGCGAGTGGAGTAGTAGAAAGGAGTGGAAGGTCTGAAGTTCGTTCGGCTTGCCTACATAGAGGCTTCAGCTAAACTGAGACCAGAGAAAGCTCCATCTAATCTAGTTCTATAAGTTGTCAGTATCCGGATGTGATAATGTCTGACCGGCATGCTGAGCCCTTCATAGCATAAGACCCACAATCCATTTATCCAAATTCCACGCTATGGCCAAGCGACTCTCATTTCTAACTTAGAGCGAGACTACAAAAATTGATAAAAAATAGGGATGGCTAAACCCTATATATATTCCCCCTTTTAACAGAAAATGGAGAGATGAATTGATCGATGAATCGGATCCTAGGTCGGGACTGACGGGGCTCGAACCCGCAGCTTCCGCCTTGACAGGGCGGTGCTCTGACCGATTGAACTACAATCCCAGGAAAAGAATTTGAATTAGGTGTACCGCCTACAAATTCTTATTTATATATCTATTTTTCTTCATTATTCATATTTTATGTCCTAGGACATAGATATTCTAGATACCCATTATGAATCGCCCGCCAAAGTCTTCCTACTTCTCCAATGTTCCAATCAGATCCGAAGAGAAATCAATCAAAAGTCAGTGGACCTGAATTGAATCATGACTATATAAGCTATTCTGATATTCAGATTCGATATAGATGAAATCGTGGAAGCGGACCTTTGATTTCCTTGGACCACGTAAGAATTCGTCGTCCGATTGAATCTTCTTGTTCCTGAATGCTTCATAGGAATCCATCGCTATTCCTTTCTTCCCCCAACCATTAAAGGAAAGGCTCATTCCGAGTCACAAGAGCCATTTCTCTTTTTTTTTTCGTTATGGTAATGCAATGCAAGAGGTCTCGGAAATCGGGTTGTTTCTGATGATGAAAACCCGATATTTTATGGTAGGTAATGTAAGAAGACGACAGTAGGTATCTGATGGTAAGTAAGATACCTGCGGTCGGTATATCTTTGAAAGCTCAGACGGAGAGAATAAACGGACTCCTCGAGGGCTACTTAAGGCACTTAAGTGCAAACCAACCAGAAGGACTGGAGCTGTTGGATGTTGCTCAGTGCTGCTATAAATTAACAACCAAAAAGCTCTGCGTCAAACTTCAGCCCCTTCGAGTTGGCCACGGGGCAACAGCCTCTGACGCCCCACACCATTGCGGCAGGAGGAGGCTTGCCCATCAGCCTACTTTGCCAAGACGCGGCAGGAGCGCTACGACCTAGCCCAAACCCACTTTAACTAAAGGCTTGGCCCGGTCTGAAGGAAGAAGAAAGTAGACCTTGTAGAGAAGCGGATAGGAGAGGTAGCCTATAGACTCAAGCGATCAGCCTTTCATTCCTTAGGGAAAACTCACCCCGTATGACTAAGGGGAATCTTTCTGTCTGGAAACCCGCATGTAGGGGAGAATGTACGAGAACAATGACTTATTCAATGCCTGAAGTTGGAGAAACTTCCAAATTAAAGTAAGCAGTAGACGCAACAAGATAAAGAGGCTCTAGTCACAGCTAAAAGTCGATAGGATTGGAGTGGTAACTAAGAAAGCTGTGCCAAAGTCCCCTAGAGAAGAAAGAGACGAAGCAAAAAGAGAAAAAAAATGGCTCCTCCTCATTTTTAATAAGAAAACCAAAAAAGCAAAAGAAGAAAGAAAAGAATTTCCTAGTTCTTTGACCCTGAATGGGAATTGTTTGACGACTTGATGAAGATGTGCTTGTGGTCGAAATTCTTCCACCATGGAAGATGTACTTTGATGGTGCTGCTCATCAAGATGGAGCTGGAGTCCTCTTTCTTACTTCTGAAGGAGAAGTGCTGCCGCACTCCTTCACCTTGTCGAAACCTTGTTCCAATAATCTCGCAGAGTACCAAGCCCTCATACTTGACTTGAGATGGCTGTGGATTTGAAAGAGTTGCAACTCTTATGGAGATTTGAAATTGGTGATCAATCAACTCCTTGGTAATTATTCAGTTAAAAAGCCTGACCTGAATTGATTCCATACTATAATTACGCAAACAAAAAGGCTTATTGGGTGGCTTGGTGATGTGACCATAGAGCATGTCCCAAGAAAAAAAATAGACAAGCAGATGCCCTTGCAAGACGCTCAAGATCTATAGCTGCTTGGCTTGGTTGGATTGCTTTGAATAGAGATGCTTTCTCTGGTTCACTGAGGTAGTTAGACTAGCTGGAACGTAGCGAAGGTTCAGTTGCTCTTCCAGGGAAGAAGGACGCAAAAAGCCAAATGTTACAGGGGCTTGGGATGCCTCACCGTTCAGGAACAGGATGAGGCGGTAGCACTTGGCGTGAGTGCGCAATAAACCTACCCATTGGATAATCAAAGTTGAGTGTACGCTTTCGGTTAAGTGAAGGGATAGACCGAAGCAGCTCACTAACGAAATTTCAGATCAGGGAATGTTACCCGAAGCATATCTCGTTGGATGGATGTCATTGCCGCGAAGTGAGCTTTTATGGGACTTTCACAAAGCGGACTACTTAAAGTAGTATATGCCTTCCCAGGGAAAAGCGGTATAACATCCTGATCTCAAAGGAGAGCCTTGCTTTTTCTGTGCTGAGTCTATAAGCAAAGAGGGGGTGCCCAGTACACTTGAAATGCGTCCCAAGGTCGCCAATGACCAGTACTGCAACTGAAAGCCAGGGTATCTTACCCTAAAAGGAAATGAATATTGTGTACGCTGGAGCTGAAACAAGAGCTTTCACGGGTGACCTATGACTTGTTCCCAGAAACCTGCCCTAGAAAATCTTTATTCGACCGATGCAACGAAGCAGGTCAAGGACCGAGGTAGTCTTTTCCAAGAGGGTTGGAATCGGTTCTCTAAGAGTGGGAGACCCCTTCTTGACTTACGGCTCTAAGGTAATCTCTCTTCACTCTTTCTTTCCCCGGAACCCATGCTCTAGGGGGTTTCCCTATTTCCCTTCTCTGGATAGGGGTCACATCTATCGGAAATTCCAGTTCATTTCAATAGTAAGGCCCCGGTTCAACTGAGTCTGAAAACTGAGATTTCACGCATCTTTCTTTAGACACTTGGGGATTCTCGACTGGTCTTGAAGAACCTTATTTGATTCTTCCCCGGGGCTGTGCCCAAACTCCTCTTTCTCTTCTCTAACTAGTCAAGACCCGTCCATAGTCCCTACTCTTCAGTGTCAAAAAGACAATTTTCATACGGAAAGAAGCCATCCTATACCCCTATCTCACGATTTATTTAAAGCCTTTCATTCACCTAGTAGGGATAAGGCCTTCTCTTACGAAATCTCAATTCAGCTATCCTGATTGAAAGCTATCGCTAACCGAATAGAGCGACTCGAGGTCAAGCTTTCTCCTTTCTTCTTTCTTCTATAGTTTCCCACAACGCACTTGCCCCCTTACAGAGATGAATTGATCGATCAGATGAAGCAAAGCATCCTGTTTAAGCATTTCATTCTTACCCCCCAGATCTCAGGTAATAGAATCTCACGATTAGAATGAGTTCTTGGTGATTGGTAAAGGCATGAAGAGTTCCAACAACAAGAGAAAAGGAAGCTACCTACATATCCTCTCTTCTCGAAGGGACCAGGCTAATATAATAGAAGAAGGGCAAGTCTTTGTGGGCTTGAAGGCCCTTATGTTTTTGGCGAGGGGCAAAGTGGTAGAAGAGCCAAAGGTTAGGCCAAGTCATGTCTAGTGGGAAGAAGGCCTAGGCTAGTGTCGTCGAAGAGGCTCGACGGGAGCGGGCTCGTGATCGTGTGGATCGCCTTCTTACACAACTGAAGGGACAGATTTCGAGCCCTTCTCTGGGTTGCTTAGGTTTTTTCACCTTTGATCCTCTCTGTAGCTACGCAGAGAGGTATGCCTTGTCATAAATGTCACTCATAGTAGTGCGCGAAAGAAAAGACTAAGTAAAGGCAAAGAAGCTAGCTGGACTGTTTGCCCCAATCTTCTCCCCCTTCTCACTTAAAGAGCTACTATGCTTTTCAATTGAGTGGCATTTCGCTCTGTGCCGATTAGTCACTCTGATCGCTTATCCATGAGCAGGCGCTTTCATATAACTAATCCCTGGAGTTGGTTTGCTTTATTTATGTGAGGAGTCTCAGAAAGCTCCTATTCTTCCTAAGCCCTCTTTTCTACATACATTCCTGGGGTTGTTGGTTGCTTGGTTTGCTTAACAGCGGTTCGTTCCAAATCTCTATCGTCAAATAACATATCTAAGGTAGAAGCCGCTCTGACGATGTTCTCTTGTCCCTGATCTGCTCTGGGAACTGATGAGTCAAAGCAGCCAATTAAGTCTCCCAAATCCCATAGTTCAATCTATCGGACAAGCCTAAGTCAGGAAGACTGTCTATTGGCTAAGCCCTTAGGTCGGGAAGTTAGGAAGAAAGAGTTGCAAGCAGCTAATCGAACCGAAGGCAGAAAGAAAAGACTAGAGAATGAGCTGCCTAATCCTGCCTCTTCAAATTCACTGATCTGCAAAAGTCCCTTGGATTCACTTCCCAGATATGCACCGGAAGCCAGGATTGAAGAAAAGCAAGATCGGGCAATTTCATCTCCAGCTGAAGCGATCTCCTCAGATTAACTTGAAAACCTAGACTTTATCTTTAGGTGCAAGCCCTTCATCATCTAAGGTAGCCCCCTTACCCGAAGTTACTTATTAGGGATCTGAGATCAAAAGAAACTTAAGTCATAGTCCAACAGAATCCTAGGCTGCTTAGTTCCATATCCCTTTAATCTCATCCCCAAATGCTAGGAGAGGAAAGTATACGCATAGCTTGGCTTCCTCTCGATCTCTTCTTGCTTGTTCTTACACGCCCGGGAAGAATGGCTAGTCAGTCTGAAATGTGCCTTCCTTGAAGAGGCAAAAGAGCAAGCATCCTCTCATTCTAAAGACTTTAATACAGCGGAGGCAAATGCCTTATCATCAACTACAGGTGAGGCCGAAAGCCTGATCTTCTATTCCCTCTCTGATCTGGGATGAAGATCCTCCACAGTCGAAGTTGGACCTGACATTGGGAGTTTCCATAGCATAGGTTGTGGTTGTAGCCCGTCAGCAGGAATAGTTTGCGAGCCAGTTGCAGTGACAGTTGGAGTTGCTTTACTTGGTAGAGTCTAGCATTCCCATTCTTCGGCGGCTTTATTTGCGTAAATAAGGAAGGGCATATCCAAAGAAAGGGACGCCTTTTAAGTTAAGCTAGGAAAAAAGGAAATGGCAAAGGGTCTTTTTCGTCTTTATAATGTATAGAATTTAGTTAGGATTAGACTTTTTAAGCATCGAAGGCGGGACTCTTTTCCTAGATAGGGATGGTCTAATTCAAATCACGCCAAGAGAGGTTTAATCTTCTCCCGTATCTATATAACATTTGAATTTATCTTCTATTTCAGTCTGAAATAATACGGAATGTCCGAAGCTCTTTTGAACTGTTTGGTCGATATAACTTCCCACGTTTTGACTTTTTTTTATGGGGTTAACATACATTCCACTGGTTACTCTGATTATTTATCGTGCAGTGCGCCTCAGAGGCCTCAATGCAGAGAATATGGCCGACAGGCTTATGGATCTCTGCTTTGATACGCTTAGAGAGCAAATTGAGAAAGAAATTGATCGATGCCTAAAGCTTTATTTTGGTCCCGACTTTATTCTTCCGGAAGGGAAGACACTTAGAGACATATCCTTCTTTGTTAGTGATTACGAGAATTTCGACGAGCTTTTGGCTATTCTTCAGAATCTTTCAGAAAGAGGGATTAATAGTTTAGAATTTCTTCAGATTCTACAGCTTTTTTTTGATGGTTGAATTTGCCAGCGGTGTGAAAGGAATAGCGTTGAATCTTGAGAATGAGAATGTCGGAATTGGAAATCCCTTGACTTCGTTTATGCCCTTATGTTATGGCCCTTATGCAGTAAAGAAAGTGAGGCGGGCTAAGATTCCATTCGAAGTAACGTAACAGGATTCGATGTTGCACCATCTTCCACTCTTCTCGGGATCCGGAGTCTTTCGAGAAAAGGTCCCATCCTTCAATCTCATGATTGGGTTGACCTGGTCGAACTATCTGAAGTGGAGAAGGAAAGAAGAGCAAAAAAAAGGGGGCTTGAGTGGACAAAGCCTTCAACTTCCGTCCCACTTCTCTATCTGTCAAATCCCCTTTCTACCTAGGTGTAACCTTTGATAATCCGTCTTCCTAGAAATGCCTCAACCTTCGATCTGAAACCCTTCGACTTCGATCGGCCTAAGAAGGAGGATCGTGGTCTTATTATCCTCCCGTCTCTGGAACTACAGGAAGGCTACGCCCCTTTCTGGGTGAGCGCCTCTTGGCATATTCGACTTAACTCCGAAACCCCTCAACTCATGAACTCTAGGCTGGCTTGAAGAAAGACCTTCCAGGAGCTCTACATCACCCTATATATGATATGGGATTGATTGAGCCGGCATTCTTGTCAATGTGGGCATTCCTACGCACATACCATACATAGACAAATGAGCGGCTACCACATACGAAAGATTGAATAAAAGATCGAAGAGAAGGCCAATTTTAAGAAAGACCGACGACTTGTGTATTGATTTCCTACTATTAATTCCGCTCGGGATCCTATTCTGGGATCCCAGCGCTCCCTACGCTTACTAAAAGATCTCATTTCTTCATTCTCATACTCAAAAACGGCAACTCCAAGAACGACAGATACATTCTAAAAAGAAAGAACTCCATCCGATCCCTATCTTTTATGCCGATCTCAGCAAGCAGTACCGGAAAAAAAGGAGTGAAGGTTAGCAGACTTGGTTGCCTGCCACGGGCCCCTTTGAAACCAACTAAGTCAAGCTCAATTACACAAAGCTAAAGGAAAAGTTCTCAAAAGAATAAGGATTAAGTTAGTGTTCAGTGAGCTCGAGATAGCTGCCTGACGAGAGGAAAGGACACCCGGTACAGTCTTTTTTTTGCCTCAGCCCCCAAAGCACACCACACCTGAAAAAACTGACTTTACTTACTATAGCTTGCTTATTGGTGAAATCCAAAATTTCGTAAGAAAACAAAGACCTGAGAAGGCGAAAGAAATAGAAAAAGCTGCCCAAGTCTTGTCTTGGTCTTGTGTTCATTAATGTCCCCCAATCCCATGTCTTTCTTGGTTGGACCAACCCAACCGGTGATTTACAATTCCAACAAGTCTCTCTTTTTTTGGGGGGAGCAGAGCACGTTTACAAACAAAGAAATATATCATGAATGAGCAGGCCTTAGTTCTCTATGGACATCCCTTTGTTAGGTAGGGCCAGTGATGTCCAATTTATGCTATCGGATACTATGTCTTTAGACAGTCTGTCAAGTACCTCTTCCACTAGGTCAGATGCTGAAAGCGCTCCACCTGACTTTGAGGGGGGACTTAATCGAATCTCTAATGAATACACTAAGTGGGTGAGGAGAAGCGGGAGGCAATTACCTCCCGAATGGACGATGCCCGACCTTGTTCGGGCTGTTATTGGAGACGATCGGATTGCCCTCTGTATGCCGGGCTTTCTGACAAATGACTATTATGATGTCATGTTACATGGCCAAAATGCTTGGTTATGCGAACAGATTTTGAACTTTATAGATCTCATCAACTATGTCTTCTAGTTCCGAAAATGTGAAAAAAAAGTTTTTCGAGAAAAGGTCCCATCCTTCAATATCATGATTGGGTCGACCAGGCCAGATCATGAGTGAATAGAAAATCGAAAACGTACATAGCTGTTCCAGCTGAAATACTAGGAATAATTCTACCACTTCTACTAGGAGTAGCCTTTTTAGTGCTAGCGGAACGTAAAGTAATGGCTTTTGTGCAACGTCGAAAGGGTCCTGATGTAGTGGGATCGTTCGGATTGTTACAACCTCTAGCAGATGGTTTGAAATTGATTCTAAAAGAACCTATTTCACCAAGTAGTGCTAATTTCTCCCTTTTTAGAATGGCTCCAGTGGCTACATTTATGTTAAGTCTGGTCGCTCGGGCCGTTGTACCTTTTGATTATGGTATGGTATTGTCAGATTCGAACATAGGGCTACTTTATTTGTTTGCCATATCTTCGTTAGGTGTTTATGGAATTATTACAGCAGGTTGGTCTAGTAATTAGGGGGCGGCCGTTCGGTCGCCTATGAGACTAGGACCCATAGGTCAAAAATGGGTTAGTGCCGCAGGTGTTGAACGATCTACTCTACACAGGTGTGGGCTTACAGGGCTAGGGCTCATAAACCCTTTCTTTCATTCAAAAAGAGGCCCTGGCTTCTTAATACTACCAGCTTTCCGGGCCGGGATCGATAGATAAGTGGAAGTCATAAAAAAGAGATCTTTCTCTTCGCACCTAAGATCAAGAGGAAGGGTAGCTTGTCAAGCTGGCCTATATAAAATATATATATTATTATGATAATATCATATCTTATATATATTTTAAGATTCTCCTTAGTGAAAGTGGCTTTTAACCAGCTGTTCTTCTTTGTCAACGCTACTAAGGACCTATGGGTTAGCCTACTATACCCTACTAATGTATTGTATAGTAGGGTGGGTATAGTAGGCGAGCGAGTTAGCGAAGACGCTTAGGCTAATAGATAAGAGAGCGCTCACCCAGAAAGGGGCGTAGCCTTCATTCTACTACGCTACGCAAAGGTTACGAAGTCACTTAGCTCGACGTTAGGAGAGTAAAGGGGGAAGGCCATACCCACATAGAAGAACCGCTGTTCGCTTACTTTCTAAGGTCTAACCTTTCGCTCCCCTACTGAAAAGGGGCACAAAGCCGCTTTGCACCACTGATAGACTACTTAAGATTCAATTCAAAAGGCCCTACTTAGTTTTAGTTTCGCAAGCCTTTGTCATTGTAAGTCAACTAAGTAGGGCCTGAGGCCCCCTGCGAATCCGTAAATCTGAGGAGCATGCCGCAACACAACAAAAGGATGGTCACCGCTGCATTTCATTATTTCCGGAAGGGAAAAAAGACAAGTACCCCCATCATGGTGAACCTCTCCTTGTGATCGGGATGAGGTAGATGCCTCCCAGCTGGGGGGCGGATCGAATCGGAGTTTCCTTAGGTAGCCACCGACCCACAGTTATCCTTAAACTTCCGTGCTTGGTGGAGAAGAAGCGAACAAAGGTACGCTCGCTTGCTGTCTTGTTCTCTGCCGCGAACTGGGATCGCTCGCCAGCTAGGTCAGATTGGAGCAAGAATTTATGAGAACATATTACCCTTCCTCGGGGACAAGGGACGGAACGACCTCTCGATCTGCTTACTGCAGCCCAGGAAGAAAAACGTCGTCTAGGCGTTCCTTGTTGCTCCGATCTCCCCGACGCCTAGGACGTTGTCTGGGCCAAGAGCCATAGTTAATTGCTGTTTCCATTTGGTTGTTTTTTTCTTGTTGTTGATACCGGCAAGACCCAGCCAGATGATGTCTGCTGGTTGGTAGTAAGAGGACTCGTAGTACCCGCATACCCAAAAAAAAGGAGGCGCTGATTCCATTTGATTTAGTTTCTTACTCCCCCTTAGCAGCGGGAAAGGGGTCTATCTATCTGCCTAGCTTTGGTAGATTTCCCCCAACGCAATCCATATAAATTCCACGAATCCCTTGGTGGATAAGTCCGACGACTCAGCAGCAGTGCGGAATTGAGTTTCTCGTCTGGTGGATCTGATCTTTAGGGGGCAATACATACCAAAAGGTGCTTTAGTGATCTTTGATGATCTGAACAAGGAACTCTTTGTGTGGATCCATCTTGTTCTTATTCGCATTGTTCACCTTGGTCGGAAATCAGGGTGGTTGTTCTGCGCTTTTATTATATTTAAAGCAAGCAGCTTCATCCTTGATGATGGCCTATGGTGGTGATGAATTCGTTCATCCTGACAATGCGGTACCAGTTTCTCTCACTCGGTCCGGTTACCCTCGGATCATTCCGTCTCATCATAGGCGTATGATTCTGAAGAAGGATGAGAAAGCGGACATGCTGGTGAAGTTTTATTAAAAAAGATTCTCTCTGTCAAAGATCATTACTTTGGCAAAGAAGGTTGATAAATCAACGTTTTCTAGTAGACCACCCGATAATATTGACGAGGTGGTGGGGCTGGTTAGTTCGATTAAGGAGAACTTTAATCGACTTATCAGTCAGTCGCTATGCTCCCTGGATAAAACGTATACCCCTTGAACAAGGGTTACGGTTTGAACCAACCCGGAAAGCCTTGCCGACACACTCATTGACGAAAAGGGTGTGGGTTGGGAGAAGGAAACTTCCTTATCGTAAGATTCGGAACTTTCGCTCTTCATTCACATCGTTTTCTCATGAGTTGGGCGCTTTTCAATGGCTGTTGGTCGTTGGGCACTCACAGGGTACCCAATGGTCACATGCCTGCTTGTGGCCTCCCCGTATTCGTTACGCCTTTGATGTGAGGAATAAAACCTTCACACCCGAGGATTTGGATTGGTTTGAGCGCCGTATAAGATAAGGCCCTTTCTACCATCCTGCGACGATATGGGGATCCCCGCCATCCCCCTTGTTGGAACAGGATGGCAAACCCCACCAGTCAGCCTTAGACTAAACTCCCTTGAATAACTACCTAATGGAGCTCTATCCCACATCTTATCGGTACCCTTGGTGACTCTTTCTTACGCCTTGTGACAATGATTCCTCCCTTACTATTATCACATGAGGGCCGTGTCACCAGAAGAAATTGCTTAAAAAAAAAGGCTTGCTCTTAGACTCGCTACAAAGACTCCCCTCTGACTTCCCTTCCCCACAGTGCTTTCTTTTAGTCTAAAACCCCATTTGTGTCAAGACTGGGGATGGGTTAGTCACTCGTCTAATGAAGGGATTTGAAGCTAGAGGAGAGCAAGGGAAGAGATCGAAGCTAAGCAGATCGCTTAGAGGCCTTTCTCCACAGGAGCATCATCCATCTTAGGGGTCAACCTCTGGCCTTGATTCAGGCGATTGACCCTTACCTTAGCAGCACTGTAATGATGGTTGAAGACGGATAGCAGCCCGTAAAGGCTTTAGACCATCGCGGAAGAGTTCAATTAGAGTCAGTAAGACCCGACATAATGGGAGCTTCAGTCTTCATGCCCAAGTGTGTTATCGTAAGGGGATCTGGTTGCTCATGCCTCTGTGGAGCTAATAAAGTGGGTTCATCTTCCTTCTTGACATCCGAGAACAAGCGGCCCCTAGAAATTCTTTCCCTCAGAGGCTTTCCTTATGGAGTTGGACTTAGTTCAGTTTAAAGAGCCAAGGAGCGATCTCACTGAATGATAGATAGAGGGTCTCCGGTATCTGGGATGGATGTGAAGCGGGTCCCTCAATTGATGCAGCACATGAATCTTACTCGGATCTATACATTGAGCTCAATCTTTTGAATTAGCCTTAGAACTTTCACAAAATTTTTAGAACCCTTACCAACCCCTTAGATTGGCTTCCTTAGCCCTATCTCGAGTGGAAAGCCGGTGAACGCAATTCTTTTGCCAGATTCTTGGTCAAGGTTTGACCTCGGGTTGGTGAGAGTACGCTCTTCCGCGCGCTAAGCTTAGGGAGGTACCATTACGCCTTTCTTCCCAGTATCGAGCTTTTTTGTTCTTTTTTTTAGAAAAGGTGGTTCAAATTAAGTCTCTCGGGTGGAGCAGAGTTTGCGAAGAGGTTTAGATGTAAGAGGTTGACTGTGGATAACTCCCCAGTCGACGAAGTTACCATTCGAATTATGGCTAGGCCGCTTCCATCCATTAAACCCTTAGACTTTTCGGGAGCTTAATAGCTTTGAAATGGTTCTTTCATCGTCCTCTCAACGAAGGAGGGCCCCTTCGCTTTGCGTCTATTCGCTCTCCCCCTCTAGCTACTAGCTCAACTCCTCCTCCCCTACTGATTTAAGGTTGTTGATCTGATCCGTAAACCGCCTTCGATTTGCTCCCTTTGATTCCCCCATCATAAGTAGGGTATTTGCATCGATAGAAAGATTTAAGTGGCACATGACACGAGAGTACTGATACGCTCGCGCGTAACCTAGCTGCTCCCTCGAGAGAAGAGATCTTGCGCGCTCCTGGCCTTCTATTACTAATAAAAAGTGGCTTGTTCTCGATCCACATGAAGGAATAGTGTCCAATCCCGGCCCTCGATCTGTTGGGGGAGTAGTCCCTTTTTGGCAGCACTTCCTCATAGGGAACCACCAAGCTCAAGCTCACTTCGCAGCATTTCTTGTCATTCCCTACTTACTGCTTGGGCCAAGACCAGACACTTAACACCACCCTTGCTCACCCCTACTGATTTAAGGGCGAAGCCGAGTTCAGTAAGTGAGCTAAGAACGAGTTCCGAGTGAAGTTGCTACAGGAAGAGCATCAAAGCACAAGTTTCAGAGTAAGCTACAACTAGCAGCCTGCGGAAAAAGGCTAGCTAGCCTACTCTTCTAGCTACTTTTAGAAAGAAGGCCTCAAGGTCGTCCTTCCGCGTATCTCACAAAACGTCTTTTTTTCTATCTTCTTATTAATTTGACTAACCGCCCTTTCCCCTTTCTCTAATAAGGCAACTTCTAAAACCGTACACAATCTATCGATCGCGAGTGTCTCCATTGGATGCTTCCATCTAGTATACCCTCATTTCTTCCGTCAACAACTACGGCTTATCCATAAGCGGCCCGAAACTGACTAAAAAGATACCGCCCCAGCTGAATAAGTATACTAGTAGAGTAGTCTCCTGTAGAGAAAGAAGATTAGATAGGCGAAGGGGAACTTATTTATTCTCTAGAATAAATAGAAATATATATTATCATATCATTAGCTCTTTCAGGGAAATACCTATAGATTACTGTAGGGATGGAACAGAACTCCCAGAAAGGAAAACTTCCACTGCCCCAGCTTTTGACCTTGACCTAACCCTTTAACAACCTATACCTAGCTATTAACCTGTTCCTGCCCTAGCCGTCTTTGATCTAGCAGGCTTGATAAAATGGAGAAATCAAATCCCAGACTACCAAAGCGGGACCACCCACAGGACTTCACACCAGGAAGCACTCGGCGGCTGTAAACATTTATGTCTACGTGGAAGGGGGATAAAAAGAGTCCTATCCTAAGAAAAGTAAACTCCTCCCCCAACAGATCGAGTTATCTCATCCCTTGCTTGACCCCCTTGGGGACCAGATACTCAGACCTAGGCAGGCACCATCATTTCCGGTCCTGGAGGAGATGAGAAGCCCGAACGAATAGATGAAGCGACTTCTGAGTCAAAGGTAGCCGTAGAAGGGCTTAACGCGCCCAACAGAACAAAATCTACCTATTTCATTAATCCAGAGGCCCCGATCGGGAGTTCTCTATATAAGGATTAGCACTACTAAACCTGGTTAATCTATTCCCAAAACGGGGAATTCCCTTACTATTCCCAGGGATTCTATTACTTTTTACTATTCCCTAGATCCAGTCGGAACTCTTACGGACAAAATGCCTGGTAAAGGAACTTTGAGGTTTTGTTACGGTTCTGTAAAGAAGTGGACTCACTGTAAAGATGGAAGACCCTTAGGTCAGTCCTTTTAGTCGTCCCCTTTCCGTTATCAATTCCTAATTCCTATGCCCTCCTGGCTCTAACCCTAGATGATACGGGGGTAAGGCAGAAAGCAAGAAAGAATCCTTCCCCGGTCTGACCCTAAAGGCTCTGCTCTAGGCGGATCATCCTATTCCCCAATAGTTTACTTTAGTGCTAACTTCGATCTCAAGAGTTTGAAACAGCCGATGATGGCATCAAATTCAGAGGAAGTTCAAGGGAGGCCTATCGCGGGCAAGGCATGGTCCTAACTCTTACCATTTTTTTCACGCATGACATGAGCAAGTTTCAGAGTAAGCTACCTCACAAACTAGTATTTGAACTGGAATGCCAGGCGGAGGAGTGTAACTGTCTTATCGCGCTATCCAACTTGTATGTGAAAAGCATTTCGTACTCGTAACAGATCCCTTCCTAGCGAAAGGCGTGCTCCAATCTCCAATGGCAAAAAGAAAGAAAAGATAGGCCAGCCGGGAAGCAGGAAAGAAGTTGTACTCTTGTCGCGAAACCTCATTCCCAGACGACCTTCACGCTACAACTTCGAGACCAGCCCTTCGAAAGACTCTCTTTGAAGAATGGGGAAAAGGATTTCTTTTAGAATGTCCGGCTGCAGCAGTAGCAATATACTCTCTTTTTAAGCAGCTCTCTCACTCTCGGGTGGTAAGGCTTCTTTTAAAGGTAAGGGCATCCCTTCTTCACGAGCACCCTATGCTCAGTCCATTCTTTCATGAAGTTAGTTCTTTCTAGACAAACGACCCAAGACTCTGGGAGAATCCTTTATTGAGGACCCTTTAACGGGATGTGTGTCCGCTTCCATCTCATTCTCGTTGTCTGGAGAGGCTTTTGGCCACACGCTGCGAAGATCAAAAGCGAGGTATTCCACTCGTCAGTTTATGACGAGCTTCGGCAGGAGCCTAACTCTTGAGCTCTGCTTGCTCGGAAGGTGAGAGAGAGCTCAGGATGGCTAGAAGTTCCGCTATTTCGGATAGCGAAGAGAAGAGTTTTGCCCGGCAAGCGAATCGTAGAAAAAGCACTTCCCTAATTCTTGACGTGAGAAAGGAATAGAGTCTGGTAAGTAGAGGTGAGTGGGGTGTCTTCCATAGAGGAGGAATGCTCCACCGATAGGGTACGAGTGTAATACTTGGAGCGAGAGAGTTAGAGGGAGTTGGCTGGTTCGATAGGACCTGTAGGGGTGGCCCAATCACTAATAGGTCTCTAAAGAGAGCCCCCTCATTCTGTCTAGAGGAAATAGCTTCGGTCGATCCAGTTGATTAAGTCGTTGTCTTCGTCCATACCCACCTGCTTGGCTCTATAGGGATCGGGGGGCCCACCTCTTTCTTCTGTCGTTGCATGCTTTTTGTTTTGGTGGAGCCCCACCCCATTCCAACATCAGGAATGGCGGCCTTTCTAATACCTATCTTTATAACTGTCCTGTCTTAAGTGCTACCACTCCTACAGGATCACATAGCATTCTGCTTTGGTTGGTGCGCTTTCTCGAGACGAGATCTCTATTCGTCTTCGTGTCCATCTCTAGGTGGTTGAGGGTCCCCTTGTAAGGGCTAGGTTCGATTAGACCACAGCTTATATATAGGTTTTTCTAACATTTAAGCATGACTTAGGAGATTCATTACCAAGCGTGCATACCCCTTTTTCTAATCTCCCCTAGCCGCTTGTCGCCTGAAAGCCTGCTCTACGGTGCCCAAGTCTTGTCTTGCTTTTCGAAACTTCTTGACCCCTATCTTTTCAAAGCTTAGTCTTACCGACAAAATCCGGGAAATAACCCCTCCATCAATGCTTCCTATTAAGAGGAAAGGGGATGGATGTGTAAAAAAGGATCCTGTGATTATGGGTGTTTTATCACTCGAGAAATTTGACAAGCATGAACTGGTACTGGCATCTCTACCTCCTTCTAACGCTTATCTCTTTTCTTGCTTCTTTGCTTTAATCCTTTTGATTGCTCCCTATAGAAGATCGATTGAAGAGGCCTTATTTCTATAGAGAAAATGAATAGCCAATTAACGATACTGATTCCAGGCCTATTAGCCCTTTTTCATTTTTACTGGCCTGAAGCTTAAAGAAAAATGGCCATAGAGAGCGATGAACTCATCAGACAGCTGCCAGCTAGCCTTGCACTTCCTTATTCACTCTTGAACCACAGGAATGCTAGACTGAAGCAAGGGGGCTGTGGGCATGCTTTGCTTGATCTCCTGCGCCTACCAGGACGGACTTGCTTTACACATACCTTATTACCTGCTACCGGAAACCGAAGCACCTATGCTTGCTGCCTTAACTCAACCTACGGAAAGATCCTGTCTATTACACAAGTCTAATTATAAAGAAAAGGGAAGAGAACTGATTGCCGTCTATGATACAGGTATGAATTAGCTACTCAATAAAGGAAAGTACATCATAAGTCCAATACGACAGGTTATTCCGTGATTAGACTAGCTTTTGAAGGGGGAAATCCTTTAGAGTATAGGGGCTTATACAAATCATTTGTTCTCTTCTCCCAGATAACTAGGGGGGATTAGATTGTCACCTCTCCGGGTTGGTTAGAACAAGAAAAGAAAAAGACCAAGACTAATGTGAACCCAACAGGAGCTCGAAACCGCCGATAAGGGCTTCACAACGAGTCCATCGAAACGAAGCTAATTAGATTCTAGTAGTAGCACTGATTGCCACTGATGCCTTCTTAGCCGTGTCGTGAAAGTCCTTTGCTCAAGTGCTCAAGGAAAAGGGATCTTTGACCCCAACAGATCGGGGGTGTATAGTTCTTCTCACTCGTATTTGCTAGTGGTGAATCATATCCATCTTTATGGTCGTTAGCCCCTACATTTTTATCCTTTGCTATAGCCCTCTCCATCTTTGTTGGCGTAACCGCCCCTTGATTGGGCGTATGTCAATGCCCGGTAGTATGAGCTACTTCCTCTGATAATGATCACAAGCATTACCTATTGAAAACTGTCTTTTCCCCTCTTTCACGCCGACTTCCCCTAAGACCTCTTTTAACTCGCTTGATCGACTAGTTGGCTGTCAGAGTTAGCGCTTCGGCTCTTCTTTCTCTTTTCTTTCTATATGAGATGACTCCCTTTCCATTGAAGTGGGGATTGAGAGCCTTTCTTTCTAAATGACTAAAAGCTCTTTTACTAGGAGAATCCAAAAGAGAATTCCACCTTTGTAAAGTCTGTTTCAAGTTCAAATTACGCCTTTATTCTAGTTGCTATTGGATTTGAACCCAAGCTTAGACACCCCGAAGGATACCCCAGTCGGCGCATAAGGAGTTGGGTCAGAGATTCTTACTTAATACTATATACTCTACTGGACTAGTTACCATGCTTCCTCACCCTATTTTGCTTTGCAATTCCTTCGATAGCTTCTATATTCTATAGTATAGCCAGTCCTAATCCTCGCAACTCCTGCAGGCCAAGCCATTGGCATTCCCAATAGTCTTCGGTCTGGCCTATCGCTACTCTAAAGAAAGGGCAAGCAAAAGAATAGGAAAGGTAGTCTTCTAAAGATTCATAAAAGGATGGCTGATACAGATAGGATTGAAGCACTTCGACCAACGGCCTATGCTGATACAAGAGGAACTCGAGATAGCACTTCGCCAGCTTCGATAGATGTTGGGTATACGTGACGTGTGGCAGAGCCGAGGTAAGGCAATAGGTTGCTCGATCTTTTCCCTTATTAGTTGCCTAGCTAGCAAGAGCAGAGCCGATAAGGAAGCATGGATGTGTCTTCGGTATCAAAGAAGAAGAAGAAAAGGTCTTCTACCTCGACAAGGCAGCTGGTAAGGCCTCCACTTTCATTCTGATTGGCTATTCTAAAAATATGATATGAACTGTCTTTTCTCATGAAAAATGCAACTTTGAAATTGCGTAGGTGATGGCAGAAAATCCATCAAGAAATTACATAGATAGAGCAGTGCAGGGCTGCTCTTGACAGTTTTCATTTTCGATTGAGAAAGCGGCAGGCCCAAAGAGCACTACAGTAGCGCCTTGCGAGGTCGTAGAGCCGGTAACCCTCGTTCGCCTAAGATCGAAAATGCTCTGTCTTTGAGGAAAAAGAGATATAGATAGTGTTCCAGGATTTCATTGTTTTGAGTCTTTACTTAACTCGACCGCCTTTCTACTCCCATGCTTTTCTTTGGTCAACAACCAAGCACATTTCACAAGAGTTCTTCACTACTCCTACAGGCTTGACGGAGTTCAGAGTTCAGTCTGTCTGGAGGGAATTATTTTAGATCAATCACTATGTTTAACAACGTTCGACGCATCTCTTTATTTGATGAGAAGAGTCTTAACTCAACTTCGAGTGATACAGCTTCTATGTGGAATGATTTTCCATCGGTCCCTTCTGACCTGCCACCCTTACCAGCCGACTCGGTTCCATCTGTCCCCTCATTACCTTCCATAGCAAGTGATGTTGAGGTGGAGCAGCCGGCTCCTTCTAATTATAATTACGAGACTCATGGTATTGATGAGGATCATCCGGGTCCGGACAGTGAACGTATAGTAGAGCTTCAATCTGATATACACGATAAATTGGGAGAGTTGATGACTAACAAGAGTGACCAAGACGTTCTGAGTGCGGCCGAAGCTTTACATGGCGAAAGCAACAATATCCCTTTTCTGGAGCACCTGTTAGATGATTTGAACAAAAACGGAATAGAAGGTGAAGCCTATAAGGATGCCCTGGATCTATCGAATAGGTTGGGTATATTACCCGATAAAGCAGCTTTGTGTGATGCAGCGGAGCCATGGCAATTAGGATTTCAAGACGCAGCAAGTCCTATGATGCAAGGAATAATCGATTTACATCACGATATCTTTTTCTTCCTCATTCTGATTTTGGTTTTCGTATCACGGATCTTGGTTCGCGCTTTATGGCATTTCCACTATCAAAAAAACCCAATCCCGCAAAGGATTGTTCATGGAACTACTATCGAGATTCTTCGGACCATATTTCCTAGTATCATCCCGATGTTCATTGCTATACCATCATTTGCTCTGTTATACTCAATGGACGAGGTAGTAGTAGATCCAGCCATTACTATCAAAGCTATTGGACATCAATGGTATCGGACTTATGAGTATTCAGACTATAACAGTTCCGATGAACAGTCACTCACTTTTGACAGTTATACGATTCCAGAAGATGATCTAGAATTGGGTCAATCACGTTTATTAGAAGTGGACAATAGAGTGGTTGTACCAGCCAAAACTCATCTACGTATTATTGTAACACCTGCTGATGTACCTCATAGTTGGGCTGTACCTTCCTTAGGTGTCAAATGTGATGCTGTACCTGGTCGTTTAAATCAGATCTCTATTTCGGTACAACGAGAAGGGGTTTACTATGGTCAGTGCAGTGAGATTTGTGGAACTAATCATGCCTTTACGCCTATCGTCGTAGAAGCTGTTCCTAGTAAAGATTATGGTTCTCGGGTATCCAATCAATTAATCCCACAAACAACAGGGGAAGCTTAAGCGAAAATGAAAGAGTAGGGTGAGGGATAAGGGGGGAAGCCACTAAATGGAAGGCTTCGCTCGCTCTAAGGCTCGTTTAGTAGACAGCGAGTGGAGTGCATAAGCCCCTTTAGAGTTAGAGATAGGGGCGAGTACTACACGAGCTCGTAAGTCAAGTACGGAACGAGCGGAGGAGAGCGACCTCATCTTGCTTGCTTCTGGCGAAGCTTCTAGAAGGCCACCACTTCATAGGAGCGATAGCGAAGCCGTATAAAGGCAAACAGCTCGTATAGCTCGCAATAGCGAGCCTACTTTTAGCTTTTTTTTTACTTTACCGCGGGACCTTAACAAGGAAAGTCAAGAATATCATCAGTAAGAGGGGTTGCTATTGAATCCGCTTCTCGAGTATGCAAGGCCTTTTTTTCGTCTTTTTCGGCCTGTTGGTACTTGTCGAATTGAAACTCGATACGATAATAAGAAGATTCGCCAACATTACCCATTTTTTTAGTGGATTCGGGCCGGGGTAAGTACGTGATTTCAAATTGCATCTTATAAGCATATGATCCTCCTTTTACTGTTAAAGTACCATCTCCGCCTTTGCTATCTATGCTTCCTGGTCGCTAGACTCATTCTTCTACTTGACTTCCAGCTACTCTGCTCTGAGCTTAAGAAAGGTTCAAAAGTAGCTTTGGTTGCCGCTAAAATCGGATGTGATTTTTGTAGTGGTGAATTCCAGAACAGGTAAATTCCCCCTCTCCTTTCGGGAACTCTCTTCTCTAGGGATTCCAATTCTATTTCTATTGACTCTTCCATGGGTGTTTTGTATTGCTACAACAAAAAAAGTTTTGGTAACTTACTTACAGATTGTATCTTAAATAAAAGAAACATCAACATCCTTTAAGCTAAGACTAAGGGATGGGGGGAACACTACCGATCCCGAGACAGACGACGAAGCTACATCGATTACAAAAAAATCTGAGTCAGTGGTGGCAGACCCTTTCCCGGCCCCTACAATCAAGCAACCTCACCAATGTGAATGAAAGAAAGGGAACCCCATACATCTCGACAAGTTCGTGCCTCTTTAGGATTTTAAGTGCGAACTAAAACCTCTTTTGAATTCTTATTCCGACTCCGAAGTCCGGATATTTGGTTGCTTTCTACTCGACCCATGTGGTTCGGCTTGTTGCGCCACCTCACTTAACCAAACATATCCGATAAGAAGTTCTACCAGATCTACAGCACTTGCTGCTTCATGCCCGGTTGCATCTGACTCTGCTGGTTCACCTTCTAAACAGGTATCCGCACCTGATACACATCCTTCTCCTGTAGCTTCTTCTTTTTCCTATATTGTGGTGGCTTATTCAGCGAGCTGGAGCTCCTACAGTTCCCGCCCCAGCTTCAACTCTAGCTCCCTTCGGCCTCGAAGATCATCAGGTTCCATCAAAAGTTTCTATCTCACTCTGTTAATAGGTTTTTTACTTCTGCATGTTGGGAATCAAAATAGAATAAGATTTTCTACTTTATAAGTGATCAACTAGGTTTTGAATCCCTCGCTTACACTCTTTTGGGCTAGGTTCAGTTGGAGGTCGTACATTTCACCAGAGAAAAAGGGGGGGGGGATTTTCATACTGAAATCGATTCACCCGAAAAGGAAGCAAGGCTTCCATTCCGCGAGGAGCGAATAGATTATTATTGCGGTTTAAAGCACACTCTAATATCATAAGGACCGAACTCATCGGATCAGAAAGAGATGGCCAGTCCCTTCCTAATGCGAAAGAGCTTTATTCCGGTACTTCACACCCAAAGCAAAGCTGCACGGAATAGGGGCCTTACTTGTCCCGGTCCGGGAAGAGGTTAAGGTATTGTGGTTCCTCCCACATATCTTTCAACAAGGCATCCTAAGAACAAACCCTTACAAACCTCTTAGAGATGAGAGGCCTGTTGGAATTCATCATGCCCATTTGATATTTCATTTAGTCATCCCACCTAAAAGCACTCTTTCCAGATCAGTATGACAAGGGCAGCACCCATTGGAAAACCTTGATCCAGAACCAAAATTGGGTTATCCTAATAACCACCTCCCCTCCTTCTCGCGGGGGATGTGCCACATCTTGGATGTAGGAGTGACGACCCGTGGTCCAATCTAGTAAAGAGATTGGGTGCCAGTGGTCTGTCTGAGGACGGGTTCAACAAGCTCTTTCTTTTCTTTGAAAAGATGGTTCCATGGATCGGGTTTTCATTTCAGAAGCTGCTAGAATGCATGTTAAGTCAGTCAAGGGGGTCTTAGATCATGACGATTCTTAGAAAAGGGAAAAAATATGATTTTTTCAGGACATATCTTAAAGTCCTAAAGGATTGAAAAGAAGAGTGAGCGACGAGTGGTTCAATCCGGAATGAAAGTGAGAGACCACTAGCGGAAAGAGTTTTCTAAAACACTAGGGTTTCTTGCATAAGATTTAGCGAGAAGTCCGACTAATCAAAGGAGTCTGAGCGTCGGTTCGCAGCCCTAACCGTGCGATTTCAGGGCATCTTTTCAAGTATTCATCTAAACTAAATGCTGGTGTCGGGTATCATCTCGATCCATTGGCAGCAGAAAAGAGTGATAGCTAGCTTAATTCTATAGGTTCAAAACTAGAGAAGTCTTCCTTCCAAGTAAGGATTGAAGATCATATGCTTACACAATCTCCCAAAAAAGAGGGTCTTTCCTGGCGACCTTACCCACACTTGGTAATTGAGGAGTCAAATCATTCTTTTTCTCTGATGCCTTAATCCTTTTAGTGTATCGGCATTTCGGTTGTAGCAGTTGTAGCTCTTCCTCTTCTCTTGTAGCTTGAGTGCTTGTTGTTGTTGTTTAACGTCTTTCGATTCAAAAGCAATCCTGCCAGCTAGTGTACCTCCTGACTGTCCGCTGCATTCGAAATGAAAAAGAATAGAAGTTCCTCGTCCCCCGAAATTGGATAGGGGATTGGCCTTTCCTTATTACTTATTATAAAGTAGTTAGGAGGCCAAGTACGTTATCGGGGCATCTAAGACAATCAAAACAACCGCCCTAATGGCTTTTTTCACCCATGGGCAGCTAGTTGAGGCCAATCAACCCGAAAGGGAGGTCGAGAAGGAGGGTCGAGCACAAACCGTAGGCCAACAGTGGATGGACGACAACCAACCAGAACGGATGATCGATGAAGATTGTTTAGAACCTTCGGGGAGTTCTCCGCACAAAGGAAATATATGAAACACTACCTAAGCAAACCAAACCGCTACGCTCCTGCACCTATCGGTACAGTGGCTTGACGCTCCTGGAATCATCAAAGCGGGAAGGTACGTAGCTACCCACCCTGGTTGGGAGAGTAGCGGATCGAGGAAGACACCAATCCCCTTCTTCCTTCCTTACAATATTACGGCATGGAACTCTCTATCCTCTCCCTAGAGTCGAGAGACAACTTTCCTCTCGCTTCTACGACTCCACTCTTACCCTTAGCTTTCGGTCGAGCTAGGCATCACTTCCTATCACTCTTAGTTGAAGGAGAGCGTAGGAAGCAAAAGACCTGTTTTGAGTTCTGAGTTGAATAAGGCAGGGATAGGTGAATTTTGAGATCAGAATAGGTCTTCGATCCGTTCATTCTGTCTTCAGGGCATACTTAAGTATAAAGAAAGAAGAAAGGAGGGAAGCTCATTCCGGCGGGTACTCCAAGTCCCTTAACTTATTCGTGGAACAGAGGAAGATAGTTATAGGTATTCGGACAGATAACGAAGAGTTAGGCGGGACCACTAGAGATGCTCCTATACTAAAGGCTATCGGAAAAGCAAGAAAGATAGGGGTGTCAAAACACTTCTTAAAAAGAGAGGGACAAGCTAGCCGTAGGCTATTAACCAGGAAGTGGCCGAAGCTTCCATTACAGAAGTTGATGGGCGGGGCCTTTTCATTTTCACCTAAAGGGGGTTCAGGCATTATGAGTGCAGCTCCACTAGTCTAGCTGGTAAAGTCTTTTGGCCTAGGACCTGGGTTCTCATCCCGCCTTTTCGCGGGAATGGGATCTTATGCCAGGATCTGTGATTGAACGCAAAGATTCTAATAGAAGACGTGAGAAAAAAAATGTAATATATGGAATCTTTTTTGATAGACTGGACTCTTCTGTAGGTTAGGAGGTTCTTTTTCTTTCGTTTAGCCGGCCTCCCTTAGGAGTGGGAAATCGATGAAATGAGCAAGTTGCTCCATCGAGAACGCGTTTTCGACTTAACTTACTTAACCAGAATACCTGGAATGACCCATAGGAGAAGGCTACGGGGGCATCGTTCACGTACTGATTCATAGCGCTTCCCCTTTCTAGTCAATAAAGAGTGTATGTGATGTTGGATCTTGTATCCGGGCCTGCAGACAGGCAGGAGATCCTATCCTCACTCCTCATATAGCTATATGAGTGACTACGTACATGGATGTACTCTTTCTGCTAGTTAAAGTTTATGCCTTTTTCCGACCTCCGTTCTGGTACCTCATAGCTATGCGCAGAGTGACTTCGTACCTTCTCTTCTAGTTTAAGCCTTTTGGTATGTTAGTCATGCGTGAAGCTGAGACTTGCTCCTTAGCACAAGTACTAAGCAAGCCCCTAAAGGCCTTCGCGTTAGTAAGCTAGCTTTGTAAGCTAAGCAAGCCAGGGTCTCCGGGCACTATGGTAGGACGTGGATCGATCATGACGAAAATGGACTTCTCCTTAATGGTTTAGAAGAGTCCCCTTCTTCTGTGAGCCAGTTCCCCGGGCTTTCTCCCTTCTCGACCAGACGAAGGAGATATGAATTCCATTCAGGCGGGTAAGGGCTTTACTCTGTGTTCTCTCCAGGTCGCCTTTGCATTGGCGAAGACTGGAAAAGTTCATCATTCAGTGGTGGGGTCGGTCTTCATAGAAAAGAGGGCGTCGCCCAACGAGTGGCAGATTTTGATGGAGTCTCGCTCATAGATAGAGGAAGAGTACGCGCGCTAGCGCGCTACGGCTTACGCAGTTGATCGGATCAGATAGCCCTTTGGGCAACCAACCGCACATCAAATTCCGATCAATTGGAGGTCTGGCTGAGTGGCTTAAGGCATTGGTTTGCTAAATCTACATACAAGAAGATTGTATCATGGGTTCGAATCCCATTTCCTCCGGCACGGAAGTGGAACGGGCGGGCGAAATTACGTGAGAGAAAGAACCTAACCTCTTGGTGTTGGTGGAGTCCCCCGGAGGACAGAATAGCACTACTTAGTTACTAGGAGCGGGGAGCCCGTTGCGCGTTGTGGCCTATCTTCTTTTTAGAAGCAAGCTCCCCCGTTTCTTGAAGGCCTGGGCGGCTCTCGGTTCTTGAGCATGTTGGGAGAGGGGATTAGGCGGCAGTTGAAAGAGCTGCTCGAAAGCTTGCAATACTAAACAAGCGAAAAAAGCCCTTTCTTGTTATTAGTAAAGGGCTTTTCCCTAACTAGTAAAGTGGTAAGTAAGGTAGGGCGCTATTCGATGAAGAAAACAGACTTTAGGAAAGTGGTTCAGGTAGCTCAGCTGGTTAGAGCAAAGGACTGAAAATCCTTGTGTCAGTGGTTCGAATCCACTTCTAAGCGGGCTTTGGGTCCAAAGGACAGGTAGCCGGGAGCGAGCCGGATTTTCAAAAATGAAAGTGAATGAAAGAGGAAGCCAAAATGTGAGCGCTCCTGCACTATACGGCTTTTTGGCGGTAGGGTTGGGGTGGCTTGCTGGAGGCAGATTTTCTAAAAAAAGCGGTTGATTACTCGGATTGGTTCTCGCGTCCCTGTGCCCAAAAGGATGGGCGAGTTCGGTTCGAGTCTTCATCGATCGGGTGGATCTATATGCGGAGGGGGGTGAGACGAGGTGTAGCGCAGTCTGGTCAGCGCATCTGTTTTGGGTACAGAGGGCCATAGGTTCGAATCCTGTCACCTTGATGTGAGGTAGTAAACACCTAAAGAGCACCCATCCACCCGTAAACTTTCGCTCTTTTAGAAAGAAAAAAAATGGACCGCCCTTGATCTGATCTGGGCGGGATCTAAAGCAGCATTTCTTCCGAATGTTTCGGGGGCAGGCCTTAGGTTCAATTCTTTCTTGCCTATAGTCATGACTATAGGCTTCAGAAGAGAAGAAAAAACTTTTTCTAAAGAAAGAAGTAGTATCTAATTCACGTAAGAAAAGAGAATCAGTCTGCATGCTTAACAGCCTTCCCTGTCTGAATCCCTTTGTAAATGTAAAAAAAAGGGGGCTCCCTCATGGTCTTGGGGGCTATGAGCAAGAACCACATTCCTTAAAGAAAGTATACCCGAAAGCACTTTCTCTAGAATGGGTCAATCAATCAGTAAGTTGCTGACATTGAAGAGATTCAAGTCGATGCTTCAACTAAGACTCCTACATGAACTTTCTGTCTGGAGGGAATCAATGTTTCTCAGTGAATGATGATGCAAGGTATATCTGATTGGAGTGTTCTTTTTATCTTAGGATTTTTGGTCTATTTTATACGAACAAGCAATGGTATGATTAAATACTTGCTTGATCGTGAAGATGTAAAATCTTTGAAAATTGGGGTGTGGGGAGTACCCATGACTAAGGAAAGACGTGTTTCAATGTTTCATTTTTTTTTCCCCCTTTTTTTACTCTATTTTTCATTTCTATTGATTGGTATGGATTTCAATCTCTTTCTTGTCAAACTCCAATCCATCCTTCTCACCAAATCTCTCCACTTTCTTTTTAGTAGGCTCGGGTGGTGTGGTGGAGGGCTGGTTATAGCTGTAGTTTTGACTATTTTGGATCCCGAGCTGGCTAAGATGATGGCTCCAGGGGGAGAGGAGGGTGGAAGCGGTGCCAGCTCTTCGAAGCAACCGTCTTTTGACCTGAACGTGCCACCTGGCGGAAGGGACGAGTTGTCTTCCGTTATGTATGAGCTATCAGAAGTTGAGAGAAGGATTCAACAGGCGGAGACCGGGATTCAACAAAGCTTGCTTGAGATTGAAGGCTTGAATGAATCAAGGGTCCAAGTTCTTCAAGCCAGTCAAGAAGCGAGGGAAGGGCCGAGAGATCAACCCGCGCCTTAGCACAAGCACTAAGTAAGCCCCCCCTCACATAGAAGAAGGGGATGGGTGGAGGAGATAAAGGAGAGCCCTAATCCCCTAAAATCCCTCATTAGGGATGTAAGATGAGTCCGCCGCTTTCTTTCATAACAGAGCCGGGAATAACGGCTGGCATAGAAGTATCTCGCACGCAAGGAGATGCATTTCTGGTACAGGACAAGCTCTTAGGGAATAATCTCTTTCTTATTTCTTCCTTTTTTCCCATGACGACTAGGAACGGGCAATTCCAAAATTTCACTTCGAATTTCGGACCTCAACATCCAGCTGCTCATGGTGTTTCACGATCAGTATTGGAAATGAACGGAGAAGTGGTGGAACGTGCGGAACCGCATATTGGATTACTCCAGTGCGGCACGAAGCCGCTGACGCCGAGTCGGCTCCTATGCCGCTAGCTATGCCCTGCTTGGTCCCCCGGCACGGTGAAGGTCCCGTAGCGCGTCATGAGCACCGGGCTAAGGGGCGGTTGAGCAACTCAAGCGAACCGCCCTACCTTACTACAACATAAGGACAGAAGGGAGAGGGTTGTGAAGGTGGCCTCGTTATCCACACCTCCGGTCAGATGAATGGAGGCCCTTAGACAAATGGCCGACCCGGGTTTTCATGAGCGTTGGCGGGTCCTGGAGTGCCTGTCAAGGGCGCTAGCGCATACCCCGGGGTGATCATCACCACCTGCACCTCACATCTCGGCACAGCGGAACGTGTAACCCGCCTGCTGTCTCATTCAACTACATTTGTTCCTGTAATCCATAGCCTAACAGAACGCAGCAGCGAGGGAAAACCCGCCCATACAGCCAGCGGGGAGGATGGCACTACTGGCAAAGACCGTCCGGCGAAAACGCCGCAGGCGCGAAGCGTGGTAGGCCTGTGCCGGGGGAGCATAGCATAGGTAGGAAAGGGAGCCCGGACGGTGGAAGAGCCTGGGGGGCCGGGTCATTTGACGGAAATGGAAGGATTTTCCCCTATTAGATTAGAGAAGGCCCTCCGAAGGGAAGTGCATTAATTCTTGGAAAAAGAGGGAGCGAGCCTATAAAAAAAAAAAATGAAAGTGAATTCAATGAATAGATAGAGTCAACGGTACGACAGACAGCGCTGCCTACACGCGAATTAGCTTCCGAGGTCGAGCAGTCTCAATTTCACTACAGGATTTGCGAATGAATGCTGGGCCGGGCCACCTCGAATGGCGTGAGCCGCATGCGGGGAGACCCGCACGTACGGTTTTTAGGGGGATCTGGTCGAAAGACCGGCCGGCGCCCACCCGACTAGAGGGACTGAGAAATTAATAGAGTACAAAACTTATCTTCAAGCTTTACCTTATTCTGATCGTTTAGAGGGCGATCGCGGACTCACTGAATGAAGTCCTCCGTTTCTTTCGGAGGTGCTGACCCGCAGCGAGGCAGAGATGACTTAGTTACATAAGGAATATGGCGACGACAACAGCATGTCGTAGAAGGAGATAACAGGCGGAGCCAACGATCCGCTAAGACTAACGTATCTACAACTCCATCCCCGAGTGGCAGTCAAACGGAGGCGTGAATGCAAGATGCCAGCGGAATGATCGGCCGGACAGAGGCTAGGGCTGCTTCCTTCCCACCGCGTCCTTCCTAGCCTAGTGTGTCGGAGATATAAAGCGAGTGCACCGGAAAAGAACGGGAACTGGGTCGATCTATTCTATGGCGAAGCATCCGAAGCATAACTGCACACTCACACGATCTTTGCCGAGAGATAGGAGCATTCGGTGGAACCGGTGAACTACACTTGCTTCTGGATAGATGTGTGGGACAGAGGGCTCGTGGTACCAGCTGCCCAACCAGCCTCCTCTGCTTTGAGAACCGTGTGAACGGAGAGTGGGCAGAAGGGAAGGAGGTCCTCATACGGAGTCGCACACGCACACTTACTTGAGCAGTGCGGAAGACTGGGGAATGGGTTGAGTAAACTCCCCTGGGGCCGGAAAAATAACAGACGAAGCTTTACTTAGATAGGGCTTTGATTGGTCTTTTTTTTCTTAGTGATTGAAAAGGGGGGCGCCTGGTTATGTTACAAAAAGGGAAGGCAGAGGTAGTCCTTCGAATGGCAAAACGAAGGGCTAAATAGCGCCAGTGATTCTCTGAGCCGGTCTGGATTTTCTACGCCTCGGGAAACAGGTCGAGATAGATGACAGCACCCTTTTCCTCTCTTCCTTACCGGGAGGGCAATCTTATGGCCTTCACCTCCCGCCCGGCCCGGAAATAGAACCCAGCCCCCTTCTGATCCATTCATTTCTGCAAGCAGGGAGGGGGGATCCAGAGCTAAGCCTCCCGTCTATTGCATAACCTAAAAAAGCTATAAGCAAAGTACCAGAGGTGCGCTTCGCCCGGTGACTAAGAAAGAAATTGGTTTGCGCTTTGAAGTGATGAGGTCGCAAAGAGGGGGGCTCCTATTGAAAGGCTTTCCCTCCCTAAAAAGGCGACCAGCTTTCAATACTAGTTGTTACGCTGCCATTTTTCCAATATCATTGAATAGCATGGCCTGCCTGGGGCTAAGGTAACTCAAGTGGGAGAGCCGTGTTATGGGTGACCTTATTGCACGGTTCAGAGAGCACTTGTGTATGTGATGCAAGTGAACGTGTACGAAAAAGCTGTATCTAGGGTGAGTTCTTCGTTCCGTCGTCGACCCTATCTATGTTTCTACGATGGCCCAAGAACACGCTCATTCTTCAGCCGTAGAGAGACTTTTGAATTGCGAGGTACCATTACGAGCTCAATATATACGAGTGTTATTCCGTGAAATAACTCGAATTTCAAATCATTCACTTGCTTTAACTACTCATGCTATGGATGTGGGAGCATCAACTCCGTTCCTGTGGGCTTTTGAGGAGCGGGAGAAATTGTTGGAATTCTATGAAAGAGTCTCGGGAGCCAGGATGCATGCCAGTTTCATACGACCAGGTGGAGTGGCACAAGATCTGCCTCTTGGCTTATGTCGAGATATTGATTCCTTCACACAACAATTTGCTTCTCGTATCGACGAATTAGAAGAGATGTCAACCGGCAACCGTATCTGGAAACAACGATTAGTGGATATTGGTACTGTCACTGCACAGCAAGCAAAGGATTGGGGATTCAGTGGTGTAATGTTAAGAGGTCGTGCGACATGAAGACATTG
>NW_027255495.1:42500-53946 GCF_003086295.3 Arachis hypogaea
ACAACGCTCCTTCCCCATATGGAGTTCGGAACCCAAAGGCAATCGTTGAGTGAACTGTATCCTCTTTGTGTTAGTTGACCTAAGCCGCACCATTACAGCTGGGGTGGGGCTCGGCCTCCGAACCGTACGTGGGGCGAGTTTCTGCCTCATACAGCTCGGGCCGAAGACCGGGGGAAGTTAAGTTATTTAGAGATGGGGGGACCCAGCAGCTGCCGGTCGGGGCGGGGATAAGCTTGTGAAGAAGCAAATCCCCCCCAAAAAAAACCTTGATATACTATAGCGCTAGCGCTTCGCGTTCTTTCTATTTCATCCCATTTTTTTCGGGATAGGCGGCGAATACTAATCTAATAAGTGAAGTTGTAGTCGTCTTACAAATTGGCTCGGACACCAGCTTTCCCAAAATAAATTCGTGCCCGCCCATTCTGTCTCGCCCTAAATGGAATGGCTCTCTTAGTTACGCTGCGCCCCGGTCTGAGTCCCCACGTCCGCTCTTCTCCGCCCGCAACCCAAGAAGTTGGCTTTGCCAACACAACATTAGGGCCGTCCCCTTCATTCTATGCCGACCCCGGCCCGGGGCTGGCTTTTTGGGAAGCCCGTTCCCACCGCGCTCACGGCCCGGCTGGCCTTCCAGCGGTAGTGGGAATTATCCCGTTCCCTGGTCAAAGACTTGGTTGGATGCGGGATCTACTCCACGAGGAGCGGTACGGACGTAGATGATATCATCACGACCTCTCTTTTCGTACCGCTAGGGATGCTTAACGCCACTTCGCCAACTGGCGTTACCTGCGCTTTCGTGTCTCTCAGTGTGGTCAGCACTGGGTGTTTCCGAGCAGCGAGGCTTACACCCATTCGCATTAGTTCATCCAAAGTTCCTTACCCTTATGCACGAATTATTGAATAAGCCATCTTCCTATCAAGGTTAAGGAGTCAACTGAGCATCTCAGCGGCGGGATTGAATACCCGGATCGAGTCAGAGTTCACGCCGCCCGCCCTGAACAAATAGGAGGCGTGGGCCACAGGTCGCACATAAGCCGCCGGGTCGCACGACAGAAGAACACCCAACATACAGATGCACACTCCAAAATGTGCAATATTCATCTGAATTGGAGCTTTTTGGTGGTAGTCGTGACCAACAGCCATCAGCTGTCGGCTCGTTGGTAAGGCGAGAGCTTCAAGCCCGATTTCAGGTTCAGGTGGCACACCCCCCACACAAGCACCCCCCGACGAAGGGGGGACGGGGAAAGCTACAGGCCCAAAACCTTCGACCCTTCTTTCTAAATGGGGGTGCCCGGAGCACCTCATCTTGTCATTTCGTTCTTGCTCATTCCCGTTAGGGTTAGGCCGAAGTCTTTGGCGTTTCCTTCTCTGCGCCCGCTCACGCTTTGCTGACCTATCGCGTGGTAAAGAGAAGAGAGTACGAAAGAATAGTAAACAGAGCACACCGCAGAAAGATTCTAAATATGAGAAGTCCCCCTTGGATTCGAGAAGAAGGAAATGAAGAACGGGAACGAAACGAAATGAGGCGTTTCCAGCTCTAGTTTCGGATGAGCTTCTCCCAATTATGTCTGGTAGTAAAATAAGGCGGCCTGCTCTGACCAAGACTCCACTTTTTGCTCCGTCCATGGAGCGTCTGAATTTCCTGGAATGTAGATAGACCAAAAGAGGGAATGAAGGGATAAGAATTGGAATTAGAGTACCATTGGAAAAAGGGGCACCTGTGGGAACATCTCTACTGACGAACCATTTCAATAGTAAGGGTGCTGCCGTGCCACGAGGCACGACCATAGAAGTAATGAAAAAGAAAAAGTTATGTAGTTGGACCATCCGCTCTATCCGTTCGAGTTTCGCTTCTCTAGAGAAGATGAGACGCTAAAAATGAAAGTGTTCGCAACGCATATCGAAAGGATACCAATGAAGCCGACCATTAATGACTAGTTCGAACACCGGGAGCGGTCTGATCCCTTATTTGATCATACCTCTCTTAGAAACATAATACAAAAGCAAACTCTCATAGTTCGGAGCCCAGCTCCAACTACTTCTTCGTAAGGTGAGGTACTTCTTTCGGTTTGAATAGGGGTCGCTCTTCTTTTCCATTTTCTGTCTGGTTTTGGTCCTCCTCCTACCTCTGTTTGCAACGGCTACAGACGCATGTTAACGTGAATTGCGTATAGAAACAAAAAGAGCCACTTATTTTATTTATTCTCGGAGCTGGCCCATTGATTCCCTGCGGTTAAAACTATTGACCATCCACTCGGTCTAACAGAATATGCGAATGATGGATGGCTTGGATGACCCGCAGATAGGGAAGGCTTTGCCGGGTGCCATGCTCCATTATTTGCATGACATAGGACTGATAGGTCCGTGGCGTCATCAGCCCCCCCCCGCAGGGAATGGAGATAGTAACGAATGTCACGGTACCTATCAAGAATAGAAAGGGGGTAAAAACCGTCCGCTACCAACGCAGCTTCCACACGCCGTTCTACTTGTAATTTTTAATTGACTATGGATGGACACCTGACGGTTCAACCCGTCAGCCCCCCCAAGATTCAGGAGCCCGTAGCGGCAATAAAGAATATCTATTAGAAATGCGTCCGAGATTAGGGGAGGTTCTTATTCCGGGATAATAGAATAACCGGTTGAGGTAGGGGCGCCGCTGGGGCGCTTCAAGAGGTGCTTCGGTTCTATACCTGGCGGAGTTGGTGGCCCTTCCATCCCAGCGATCCCATCGCAATGGGCGAGAACTTGATCTTGAACGACTAAAGGAATAGTGGCCCCCCTAAAACAGAAAGAAGATACAATATTTTCTTCCAAGTCAAGTCCGATGCTCTCAACTCTTGAGAGACTTTCTCTTTTAAGACAAGACCTCAGGCTCAGGTTTTCCGCAATTTCGAATCCAGTGGAAGGCCCTTGACATAGCATTGAGAAATTGTTGAAACATAGTGTAGTGATTGATTGAGAAAAATTGATTCCCTCCAGACAGAAAGTTCATGTAGGAGTCTTGAAGAATTCATTCTATTGAGTTGTGCTTGGTTGTTGACCAAAGAAAGAAAGGATGCATGGGACTTTTGGCTTTATTATCATTCAGCGCAGTTGCCGCCTCTTTAGAAATAAAATAAATAAAGGACAAAGCGCTGTTCACGTTAAAGCTACTTTGTTGCCTACTACTATAATACGAGAACTACACTACGATAATTTTTATATACATCGGTAAGGCATGAACTCCAACTGAAGGAATGAAGCCCATATCATACAAACCTACATACTACCTACTTTCTTTACCTTTACATACGCTATTTTCTACATCGAAAGCGCACTAAGACTATTGAAAGGTTGGAAATCCGGATTCTTAATCTGGAAAGCGCTGGTTCGAGCCCAGATCCTATGCGGATAAAAGCGTTGCCCCAGCTCGTGACAAGACCTTTGTTTAATATCTCGGCGCCTCTTCTCCTTAGACGGATGACTCTCCCATGATCTGAGACAGCCTCTTTTTCCTTCACTTACAAAGGGGGGCTTAAAAGCATTTATTCTTCAAAGGGAATAAACTCCTTCTTCTTTTCCCACTAGGGTGAAAGGTGAACCTCACCTCTTATCCAATTCCGGAGGCTTTCGATCTGACATCTTTACTTGAAAGCTCTCTCTGTGCGCTTATCCTCGCCCTTTGCTTAGCGCTAGCTTTTTTCTTCTTTCTTTAGTTTCGAAAACGGAAAGGAAAGAAAGTAGGATAATGGAGGATACGGAATGAATGCTCTTCGATGCTAGCTAGGTGTGGACGGAAACTTCCCTTATTTTACAACGGGTGGGAAATCCTGCGCCTTCATTTAATCAGGTAAATCACTCTATTAGGACAATTGATAAGGGATCTTACGAAAAGGGCTATCAAACGGCTGTGACTTTCAATTGGCCTAGGTTCCCGGTCTGCGCTTGCCATTCTTGCGGATAGGACGACCAAGGCTCATCTATTGAAGAGAGTCAGTTACAATAACAGATGGGGATGGATATTACGCGCCAACTGCTGAAAGAAAGGACCGAATCAACAGCACTTTCTCTAAAGACTGAACCAAGGGCACCACTTTCTAGGATTCTTAGTCGAGTGAGTTCAACTGATTCTTCATCCCCGAAGTAAGCACACTTTCTTTCTTAAAGCTTCAGCTACTCTTTTCGCCTAATAGGCAAAGGGAATAGAGCGATTGTTGCAATCAGAGAAGCCTGCCCTATTTAAGAGAATGGCGAAGTGGTTACTGATGCTATCTGAACTTGAGATAACAAATCTCACATTTCTATACTCCATCATAGACAAGACCGTCTAAACTAGACAGAAAAACAATCCTTCTTTCCGGCTCCGGGATCAATGCTGGGCACGGGGGTTAAAGTAAGAGTGATTGACCTACCTTCATTCCATACGTGCCTGCTTACCATGCTTGAAGAGTTACTTCTTAACTACATGAGTAGACTGCTTTCCTTAATCGGCTACGCTCCTCTGGAACCGCTATTCTAAATTCCAATCCAGTAACCTGGGAAAGGAAGAGAAGGGGAATGAAGGAAAAACCTTCTTCCATAGAAGAGGCTAATCGAGATCCGTAGAGGCATAAGGCGCTACGCCGACTGGCTTCATTCAAGTTTGTGCTGGCTGTTAAGCTGTGCTTCCTTCAGCTGCTTGATCGGATGTAAAAACTTTTACTTTTAAGTGGTGTACCGATTGATGATTGAAAGCATACGGACTATTGAACGGCTCTTGATGGGGCTTTCACTTTATGTCTTGCAGTAAGAAGCTAGCAGAAGAGCGCTTCCCCCCTGTCCTCGGGCATAAATTGGATCAGGGAGATGTTTTCATTAGAATGATCGACATACCGCCTTGACCACTGAAAAGACAGGTTCGAAGAAAGGCTACGCCAAAGACGGAACCTAACTCCAATTATAGCCAGTCGATCTCCTCCTCTTGACCTCGTATCCGACTTCTTCTTCTTTCTTGAACCGAGGAGCGAATGCTTCTAAAGCATTTATTTTCTTGGTTGGAAAAGTGGTGCATTTCTGTTCTTTTGAAAGACCATCTGTCTTACTTTGTTCGCAATACTTTCTTTGTCTGCAAAAGCGATAGATTCCCAGTGCTTGAATAAACTTACTTGGAGCCTTCCTTCACTCCTGAACTAGTAGACTCAACTGAGTGCGCCTATGATAGGATAGGATCCTGCTACTAAGGAAAGGACTCTAAGAGACTGACTTGCGATCCAAAGAAAGTGAGATTCTGGTCGATAATAAAGTTTGAGACACTCTTTCAGCTTCCATCTAGAGGAGAGCTTGAACACGCCCCTTCTTACTAGCCCATAGAGAGTGATTCCAGGAAAGGGCAGAGCTGCTAACCTTAGCATCAGCAGGAGATGGAGAAGGGCGCTTGACCAATAGCCCTCCTTACCTTATGGAGCCTAGACCGAAGAGAGTAGATGCGCTATTTTGAGTAGATAGTAGATGTAGATATGCGCGGATATAGACTAAAAAAGTAAAAAACTAGTTTTGATTGGCTAATGAAATAACTGAGTCTAGCTCTAAACCATATGATGAAATAAAGCAGCATAGAAATTTCTTCTTTAGCTAACTAAAGATATTCACACCCATTCACCAGGAAAGACCAATCACCAATACCAGTTCGGCGGACAAATAAATGGCACCGGGGGAAACCCGAGTTACTTACGTATGCCAGTTTCCGGGGAATCGGGTCTGACGTAGAACCACTTTTTAGCCCTCCATTGAAAACAGCTTGATAAAGAACAAGATAACGGACCTAATCGAAGCCGGAGAGATCCCCCTGTCTGATCAGCCGAACGTACATAAAAATCAACTGCCAAATCCGAAAGTGACAACCCAGCTTCCGGTACCGGTATCCCTCACCAGGTATTATAGGCGAAAGTAGCTAAAAGATATCTATTTTCTCAGGAGCGCCATACTTGCATGCACAAAAAAGAACATAAACTTTCATATTATTTCGTCCCGTTCATTGTGGTTCCTCGGCCCAGCTAGCCATTTCCTTGCTCGAACTGTACACATTAAAAGAGGGGGCTAAAAAAGTCCAATCTTTGATGTATGGCTGTTAAAATTCTTTTATAGCCTTTCCTCTTTGTGAGGGTCATAAGACCCTCGAAACTAAGGTTTTTCAGTAATTACTTTGGTTTGGATAAAGTTTATCAACAGCTTTTGGAAGTAAATTCTCTTTTCTTATAGACTTTATGACCCATTTTCCTTTATTCCGTCTTCTTCCTCTTATGCGTAAGGGATTCTAAGTCAATTTTATCGAGTATCCTCTCTCGGCCAAGGGAAGGCTTCTTGTCTTTCTTAGGTGTTCGATGTTCAAGTTTATACTTGACTAAAGAAATAGTCTTTTTTCTTATTTACACTTTGACTAAGTCATGCGAAAACGAGAGAGGATGCTTTTCTCAGGACGGGCAGTGTGTAACTAAAAACTAGACTAAGAACCCCAAGCCGCGTAACTCTGAACTAAACTCTAGAGGGGAAGAAACTTTCGCAATAAGAGACGTTGCTTTCGTAGTTTCATTGAATCCCAAGGGACTTGTAATTGAATAAATTAGAAGGCTTTACCAACTTCGGAGAAGATTCTATTAGAAGGCTGTGCCTATTTATAGCTGCAGAAGTTGCTGATGAAATTTCCCCTTAAGCCTATTAGACTAGACCTGTAAGCATCCTTGGGAATAGCTAAATTACTTTCAGCAGTAGTTATGTTGGCCTCCTTAGGCCTTTCAAAGTATCCAGCACGGCCAAGGTATTCAACCTGCACTCATTCTATCAACTAAAAGTACTTTTGACTCTTACTTAGTCTAAAATAAAAGCAAAAGCACTATTTCCTCACAACAAACTCTAAGTCATAATTTCCTGCTTCGGACTCAGACGGATTTCCTGCCTTCGTAAGACATGCAAACTCTGGAGTCTGTCTATACCTACTAGAAAGTTGACAAGGGTAGGACCTCTAAGTCAATCTCAATCGAACTCGGTAACTTCCTAGAAAAGATCAGAGAC
This sequence comes from Arachis hypogaea, assembly GCF_003086295.3. NCBI lineage: Eukaryota > Viridiplantae > Streptophyta > Magnoliopsida > Fabales > Fabaceae > Arachis > Arachis hypogaea. The sequence continues at coordinate 49,524 of NW_027255495.1, forward strand.
TATGAACTGCTTTAAAAGAGGACTTGGATGAGCTGCCGACTTTCCAATCCATTTGATCTATTAGTCGATAAGGAATGTTGTGATATTGGCCTCCTTAGCCCTATCTCGAGTGGATAAGGCTGCTTTTCTTTTTCAGTCTACTTTGACTGTCCATACTAAGAACCCTTCCCTGTATGGAGCCACCTACCAGAGCCGAGATGCCTCAGGTTTAGTGAGGATAGTGAGGGGAGAAGTATTAAGCGTTTAGAGACTAATTATAAGATAAGAGGAATTAGCTCCCATCAATCTTCAATCTATGGTTGCTCTTTCTCTCTCCCAAGATTTTTTTCTCTTCCATCATATTACAGAAAATAGGGTGACTTTTCGAGGGAAGAATAGGATGTTTGGAAAATGAAAGCCCCCCCTCCTATTCATTCTCTACTCGAGGCTCACTAAAAACCATGTTGTTGTCTTCTTTCATTCAATGCTTGAAAAGCATGGGCGGTGGAGGTAAGAATAATAAATAGCCGAGTAAGCAACCAAGGCGATAGGGCGATATGGATAGGATCGGGGAAGCTCAACCATCAACAAAAAGGATCTATATTACCATTTACTATTAAATAACAAAAATAACAGAACTATAAGTATAAGGGGCTGGACTCTAGAATAGTGTTTAAGCCGTGCCGGCACTAATTCCTAAACTAGCTCGGTCTCATATGTGTTTGACCTTTTTTAAATAGACCGGACTGACAGATGGCGCAAAGCTCTCTCTTTAGCTTGCATAGATACACATAACATAGCAGAGAAAGGAATGTGTATCAACGAATAAACAAACAGAATCTAAAAAGATTACGCGATTGATCTCAAAGATAATGATCAGACAGGCAAGTCTAGCTCAAAAGCTGGATCCATGTTTTTGGTAGCTGAGATTGGATTGCCACATGCGGTACAAGAGCTTAGACGAGGTCTGCTTGGAGTCCCGGTTGTCCTGGTTAGCCCAGGCGAGATTTTTCCTTTATTCAACCAACCTAGCATGGTGCCCGCGTTTGAATACTTTTCGTTTTGCTAGAAGGTTGAGGAGTGGAAAGAGATCTATTGATGACGGGCTAGCCTCTCCATCGCCAAGAGGGTGTTATTGTAAGAACTTGCTTTAAGCGACGTTATCTCCTATTGTGCTAGACCCCGGTCCTGCCTACGCTTCAGATCGCCTATAGCTTTTAGACAGAAAGCGCTACTGCACCCTATATTTCGAAGAAAGTTTGAAGCCCCTTACGGATGATGCTTACCAATCGAGCTGGCAAACTTTCACTAGAATCAGGATGAGTCTTTCTAAAAATTCTCATCAGGTCTCCATCCTTACAAGACATTGAATCAATGGTGAATTAAGGTAAAGTCGTTCGCTTAGAACAGCCTTAGGGCTGCATTTTGAAAATAAAAGGTGCAGTAAAGAAAATCATACAATTGAAAGATGAGAGAGAGCTATTTCATTTAAGCGCTAAAAGCTAAGAAGAAAACAAAGATAAACCTATTCCTCTATCTACTAGCTCCAGGGTAAGATAAAGAGTTACGTAGAGAATTGAATCTTCAACTGATGAGGCAAAGCCTTAGAATGAAGTAAGGGACTTTTTAGTTACCGATGTTAACCATCTTTCTGATCTCCAAAGTCTTCAATCAAGCCCTACAGCAGAGAGATTTCTCTTGTGTTACGAAAGCCCGTAAGCAGTATATTAAGTCCAGCAGTATTTCCTTCGTCTCTTTATTGACTGATAAAGGTCTCAGTAAGAAGTTCGAAATCAGTCTGACTTCCTTCGTGATCAATAGCCAGAATCTCAATCCGAGGAAAAGCTTTATCCCAGCGGCTCTGACCTCTCTTCCGAATCCCGTATCTTCCCCTTTCGCCTCCGCTCCTGGTGAATCTATTCTATGCCTATGGCTCACTTAATTAAGTCCTATAGAGGAAATAGAAGACTTAGAGCGGAGAAAAGTCATTCTACAAGCAATCCTGAGATTGATAAGTTCGAAAGGAAATTCTTGCTATTGGTCTTGTTACCCGGAGAAGAAAGCAACAACTCACTCTCTTTAGTTAGACGGGATCTAGTTAGGAAAGCAGGTAATCATATCTTCAGCTTCCTCGATCTAAGTCTTGTTACGCCTTATGAGTTGAGAAGCCGTAAAGAAGGCAGAGATGAAGACTTCTATTTAGGGTGAGCACTAAGAAGTCAGAATAATAGTTTAAGAAGCGGGACTAAAGTCATTCAATTTAGTTACAAGTCAGGGTTGATGTATTTAGAGCTGTAAAGAAGTCTTTCTATTTTGATTTACTTTAAAACTTACCTTGATTCAGACCGGGCAGTTTGAAAGAATCAATGCCTATCTGCCTTTTACTTTCCACTCCTGCTTCAAGAGATATGGTAGGCCTGGAAATATGAACCCGAGCTAGTAGTATTAGAATACAATTCCGTCCGGGATAGATATTGAAAGTTAGAAGTTTCTCTTTAGTTACAAGCCTGTCCGGAAGATAGTTTAGGTACCCTTGAGATTCCTCCATCTAGCTCTGCATGCCCTCAAGAGGGGCAGAGGGTAAGATAGGCAGAAGATTCATCTTTCTATTGACTTACACGTCCGTACTGTGATTGAGAATGCCTGGGAAGTCAGGAAGAAAGTAGTCAGATTTGTTTGCAAGGGGTAATAGAAAATGACTCATTTTGCTGAGATTAGTCTTTCTCTTTAGTGTTGCCATCCTTCCTTTACAGATCGGGGAGTCAAGTCAGTAAGAACCCGAACAATCAGTCTATTTAGTTACAAGGCCTTAAGCCTAAGAGAACAGCTAGTCAGTCAGAAAAGCAGTTTCCGAAGTTGACCTCTTTGAGGCAGTTAGAATAGTAGATTTTGTAGATGTTGCATTCCCGTCTGGAATAAAGCTCGTAGTAGGATTTAGTGCAAATGCAAGGGCAGAAATAGCATTGTAAGAAGAAAACCACTCGAAGGCCAAATCCTAGCTCTGATCAGGGGTAAGTGATACACTATAGAATCGAAATCCTTTCGCCTTTGATTGGATGCCCTGATCTGACTCTATAGAGCTGACTGAGGTGATGAAGTAGGCTCAACCCGCTTACTGTATGGGCCGATAATTTATTTAACCTCCTTCTGCTTCAAAGGTAGGAAAAGCAGCCTCTAGCGGCAAAGAGAACAACCAAGTTCCCAGCTTACTCCGTTAAGGAAGACAAAGTCCCTTAACGACAGAAAACCGGAGTAAGATTGCATATGAAATAGAGGGTTTCAACTCCGGAAGAAGCGGAAATCCCTCCAATCAAAGAATGGGCCGTAGATACGAAGTTAGGGAGAGGGTTAGTTCCTGAGTTTATATTTAGTTGCGAGTCTCGAACTTATAAGTCTAAAGCTAGGCCCGGGAAGTTTGGTACTACGTAGTCACGTCTCTTCTCTTACCCAACCGGGGATGAATTCAATATTCTTTCCTGTGATTCTCTTCCCAGATCTTCTCCTTGATTCGCTCGCTAAGTGATCTTTAGGCGCTTCAAGGTCCTCAATTACGTAGCCCTTATCTTCAGGGGTTTTAACTGAAGAAAGAAGATGCCTTCTCAGGCTCTTTAGCGCCCAACTTATCAAAATATAGCCATTTTGCTCTTACCATTAATGAACCGGGGGTAGGCATAAAGAGTTCACATGTGTTAGGAAAGAACGAGCTTCCTCTAGCTAAAGACCTGACAGCGGACGGGTGCGTAGTTAGTCTTTCTCTTCCTCCGTTTCTTCCGTAGAATTAGAAGCTGGAGAGATTAGTAAATGAGTTGGTGCCTTTTATTTTATTGGTAGGGCATTGGTTTGTATGTGTATAGGTAGGTATGGGATACGTAGTAAACTCTACTTTGTAGACCGGAAGCAAGGAAATAACAAAGAATCCGCTCCGAAGGAGGGAAATGTATTTTACCACGCCTCAACATCCTATATTTGTTTGTGTAACGACCAGTGAAAGAACAGCCGGAGATTAGAGCATTGCTAACTCAGAAGCTGCAATGAACTCAGCATCCGGAAAGAACTACGAACTCATCAGTAGCTGTTGAAGAGATTATGATCTTTTATCCGATAACATCTCTGTAGTATCTTCCGTCTGTGACTATTCCATAGTTCCTTGTAGTCAGTCTGACTCCCGATGGGAAGGGTTAGAAACCCATCCTCATCGACCAGCTGGCAGGAGTTAGGAGTATAGTGGGGGCATCGAATCTGATCAGGAAGTGAGCCCTGAAGGCAGTTAGAAAGAAGCAACTAAGGTTCAAATTCCTATCTTTTCTCGGACCTCGGGGATTAATACGCAATATTGACTTAGGAAATCCGGACAGAGGAAGAGTGTTACACTTAAAGAAAACAGAAAGTAATATCCTCAAGGAGAGCTGAGAGACAGGATTCTTTCCTTTCCTCATTTTTCGCT
>NW_027255496.1:0-7500 GCF_003086295.3 Arachis hypogaea
CTAGGATAGGGCCTATGCTTAGCTCATCCCGTAGCCAAAAAAAAAAAAAAAAAAAAAGGAATGGCGTATGGAAAACCCCTTACCCCCAGCTTCCAGGCATCAGGCGGGAAGGAATGCCAGAAGCAAACGATTCGCCGCACTGTGTAAGCAAGCAGACAGGCAGGGCAAGAAAGCTAGATCCACAAAGGGCCAGTTCTCCCAAGATGCGGTCAAGCACCCTCTTTCAGTTACATGCCATTTTTCATGTAAAAAAGGCCAAGAACAGAGGAAGATACCCTCGCTGACCAGGACGAGGCTGCTACTCTATCGACGCCTGTATGCGGACACAACTAAAAGGGGTGAGCCTTTCCCGTAATCCGACATGACCTAGAACTCGCCCTTTCGGTACCTGTCTAGCAAGCTTTTCTCTGCCGGTAGCTGGTCAAGAGTAAAGGCGAAGCTTGGATCCGCCTTAGAAGAAAGGTTCGCACTGAACACTTTCCCAATCCCAAAAAAAAAACACACGAAACAAGACACACATGGGCAGGCCCAGCAAACACTTCTCTCTCTTATGTAAAGACAGAAATAAGCAAATATCATAAGAGAAGTGAGGATCATGTCAATCACTGTCAAATCGAATGGAGAATGACACAAAGGCTTCTGTGCATATCCCGGAAAAGAAGTGAAAAGCCCCTAGTCCCCAGGCATTTCGGTCAACTGGGGACAAAAAATTCCTCTACAACATCGAATTCCGCGGCAGGAGCGATATCAGATACTGAGTAGTGCATAAGTGGTATCATATCAGCAATCCAGTTAAGCAGCATTATACTAGACTCTAACAGAATAAAAGTAAGCGATAGAGAACTTTGCGCCACCATAACCAGATGATTGGAGAAGAAGATCGGAGACAGATATTGATTCCTTGCCGGTGGGCACTCTATTGGGTCTCCTGTGCTACCTCGACCAAAAAGGGCTACAACCTCTGATTCCGGGACATAATTTTTGGAAAAGGATTCCCTTTACATGAACGAACTGGCTCAGTTTTAGAAGACAATTCAAGACTAACATCATACTCCTCCGCGGCATCGGTGGTTACCACTGAAGGGGATGTTGTCGCTTACTAGGATGTTTTCTCCTAATCGTCTATAGAGTTTTGAGCTAGTGATCCAAATTTATTTGGCAGAAGCTTCGATCTAGAATGCAGTATCTGGGATTAAAAAAGGATACCGCTCTACTCTAGCAGTAATAAAAAGTCCTCCCCTCCATTCTCCATTGCTTACGGAGACGGCAAATCCAGAGAAAGTTCTAGGCCCTATCTTGGGTTGGCATCAATGTTAGCAGCCCTTCCTCCAAGACTTGCTCCAAAGAATGCCGGGGAGTTGGATAAGATTGAGTTCGTGCGATAAGAATCAGAGTAAGGGCGGGGAGAGCTAAAAAGTAAATGGAGTTAATGGGACGACTCCGCCTTCACTAAAGAGGAAGCAAGTAGGGCACAGGCTTTGAGGTTGGAGCCTTGCCCGTGAAGGTATCCCAATAGTTGTGCTAATCCAGCCCATGTGTGTCTTGCTGTCTTCCAGAAGCAAAAAGGAATCCTATCGCTCTAAGAGGAAATGAGGCTGACACTGAGATTTCCTTCCTTTCTGTAAAAGTGAAGACTTTCCGCCTCCAAGCTGGATTTGATTGAAGGACTACTTCCCCCATAACTATCAGAGTTGGAAGCGAATCCCGGATAAGAGTAAGAGCAAACTTATAACTCGCCTTTCAGGCTATGCCCTTTACTTCAAGTTTATTATTTACAAGATTCAACTGAGTAGGGGTAGGAGTCAGGGGTTCGAGCCCTTCTCCCACAATTGGCAAGAGCCAGTGATCGCCAATTCCTTTCCCCTTTCCATCGACAGGGCTCCTCGGACTGGACTAGAGTATACGTTCTTTTGCGCTTCAAGTTTATTATTTACAAGCGATCGAAGTAGGGCAAGTCTCAGTCTTGTATTTGAGGTTGGTGAGAGGGCTGGCCCAGGGCATGCCTTTACTCCAACAGCGGCGAGGGGGTCAATCATCATCGTTTTTCCAGAAAAAGGTAGTTGAAAGCTGGAGCTTTACGAAACGAGTTGTTTTCAAAGCATCCGAGTTGGTAGAGCTTCGAGCGGGAACTTATCGAAAGGAGTGTTGGCAGATCGACCCCCCTTCCATTCCGTGGCACGCGGCGAAGGTAATTGAAAACAAATCAAAACAATGAATAGGAGGGGGCAATAAGAATTCAGTTGTCAATTGTTGGCCCACAGGCACACTTCCTGAAATCGATGTAACTCTACTTACTGTAAAATGGCGGGTTAGGTTTCTTTCATACAGAGATGTCGGCTATTTCACTTGACTCCTATTGAATGATCCGCAAGCCTATAGCCGCCCTCGTGCAAGCAAGCAAAGCCATCCAATCCAGTAGGACTTTGAGCACTAGAGGAAGGTGATGAGTCAGGAAGTCCCAAGTAATAAAGTGGATATATAAAGTGATAGAAAGCTGGCCCCCTATTTGATAGAGGTTCTTAATCCCCGGGGATATCTCGTAAGGAAGAATCAGAATCATTTCAGTCCACTGGTTCTAGCTGTAGTAAGCCTGTCGTTCTATTAAGCAAACCTGTAAGTTAGTGATTCAAAGTATAGCCCTGGTGTATGAGATATTGAATTCTCAGACTAAGAATCCGGTATGTTCCCCAGCTAATGAAAGGTGAGCTTGAGCTTCCAGCCCCGCGCTCTACGACTTCGAAGTTAAATCATTCCTCATTCACTTACAGGCAAAAGGCGATAGGCGATCAGTAAATAGCCGAATTGGCATCGATTGAAGAAGAAATTAGTAGATGTCGGGGAATCGAAAAAGCACTTTGTAGCTCTTAATAAGAAGAAGAGGAGAACTTCGGGTAGGCAGGCAACTCACTAGGTATAGGTAGAGTCAAAGATTGTAGCAAGCAAGAGCACAATGTTGTTTTTTTTTTTTCTATTAGAAAAGATATTAGCAGAGGATTACCTTTTCTTTCAAATCCTAGGCTACGCACCTTGACCATCCTTCTACCTTTACCAACTACTACTAGCAATTACGACAACAGGTGAAATAGCTGATCTTATTCCGAAATAGCTTCTTCTTTTCGGATTCATCTTCTTATGCTCCTAAAGAAAGAGAAGGGCTTTACTCCGAGTTGAAAGAAGAGTTTACATCTTATATATATTTAAGAGACAGCAGGGAATGAATGAACTAGCAAAGGATGGCCTTGACAAATCCTCCTTCGCTCCTGTGGGAGTCGAACCCACTACATAGGTTTCTTCCTTGTTTTACCGACTCAGGTCTCTCTATTCCTGCTAGAAATGTTCGATTTGCTTTGGTGAAGCTGTAGGCCTTACTGAGCTAAAGGCCCCATACGTGGCAACTGAATAAATACCTGTTAGACTCAATCTTTTACCAAAGCCCCCACTCCTTGAAAACTAGATTTCTTTCCTTAATTGCAATATCACAACGAGTCTATAATAGGCGAATTCCAATGCCAGCGCTTTTAGCTAAATAGGATCTATATCTGAACCAAGTAAGGAGGAGGCAGGGGTCATCATGCAGGATCAGCTATACCTCTGAATCCCATAGTAAAGCCTTGTCCATTTCGGGGATGGGCCATGGATTTGATTGGGAAGATTTTGACCCCTTCTCTTCAAAGAGAACCCGCCCTCGTGCTTCTTTATTTCCTTCGCTTGTTAAGGAGTTGGAGCAAGTCTTTTCTGATAAGTTGCCCCTGCTGGCTGGCCCGAAGCGACTCCCCACTTCGAACGCGGGTCTCCGGCAATGGCAGATTTCTGTCTTCGATCGGAGTTTGCACGAATCTGAGGATATTCATACATATCACCTAGTAGTAAAATACGAATCGAATTGAGCGCGACTTCTGCTCATCAAAAGTGGGATTTAGTAAGCGTATTCTAACTAAATAACAGAGCTGCTGAAGGCGGAGGACTCTTGGCCCTATCACACAATAGGTATAGAGTTTGAAGTGAGCTTTGAAAGAAGGTTAGACGATGAATCTAGGGCAGCAGATTCTACTGAAAAAAAAGTACATAGGCTTAAGCATAAGAAAAGGAATTTATTCTTTGAAAAGAGGCCCTTTATCCTATCTGATGGGGTAGGGAAGGATGCTATTTCATTCTCTTTTCTCAAGGAAGATTCCAAAGGAGCTCTTTCATTGAAGTGTCTGCCGCCCGGCCTGGTTACCCCAATCCTTAAGTATTTTCGTGCCATGATCTTATCATTGAATAATCAACGCAACTTCTTTTGGTTGGTCACCACTGGATGATTCCGCGATACACTCCCCCTATCTGCTATTCTATTATCTAAAAGTATCGTCGAGGTATCCTGGTTTCGCCCCCTAGCGGTATAGTTCAATCTTTAGGGGCATCAGGGCCCTCTTTGAAACAAGGAGAAGATTCTAAAAGAGATAAATCGCATATGAAGAAAGTATGCTTCGCTTGTCATTGAAGGCGGTTCCTGCTTCTACCGCGAAAGCAGGACAACGCAAACAAAGGGGGTAGCGCTGCCCACCTAACAGAAGGCGCGAAAGAAAAGCGAGCCGGGAATTCGGCATCATATCGGTTAGCTGAGCCGGCCTCAAGGAAGAACTTTGATCTTGCCTTTTTCCTACTTTCGAATTTTCGTTCCGGGCAGTAATATCAAGTGATCTGATGATCCAACAGTTAAGTCAAAGGCTACGAAAAAACCTTCCTCCGTAAGTTCCTTTACTCTCTCTCTCTTGAGCGCTTTCTGGTGAACACTTTGTGTAACCATTGAGTTCGATTTGAACTAGTTTCAAAGGCTGGATTTCCCTTGGGGAGAACTAGAATCCTATCCTCAGATCTTTCCCTCTTCTGTAATTTTGAGACCAAAAGAAGTAGGGATTGGATCGATGGAACGCCTTTGTGAAGTCTAGCTCTGTTCTATGCCCGCCCCTAAAGAGAAAAGCTTTCTATGATATTCTTTTTTCTAGGGAATCCGCGCTTACTAGACCCTTTTTTTGCAGGCAGGATCTGAAAAGACTAGCTGGACCCGGTTCTGACTAATCACTAAGAGCTCATCGCGAGTTCTCTCGGGGCGGGACCTCAGTAAGTAGGGCATTCAGTACGAAGTAAGCCAAGTGAAGTGATCCCTGCGGCCTATACTAGAAGAGAAGGAAAGAACTTCTTACTCGCATCCCCCTTAAGATGTTAATATGAACGTTTCACAAGAAAGATTGAATCGTGGAATTGATTTTAGTTAGATGAGCTCCTTAAGCTAAGGTAACTCCGGGATAGAGGGACGAAGTGGGCTGCTTTCAAGGGCTAGAATTTCCCTGTTTCGGCGTGAGATTGGCTTAGCTTGGTCTTTCTGTGTACCTAGAGTAAGTTTGCCCATAGCGTAGTAAAAGCTTAAAAGATTCTGGTCCGGTTCGGCCTTATCAAGTATGATTTTAGGGATCCTTTTTTTAGTAAAGTACCCCCCTTTGGTTTTAGGGTTCGATTTGCCAACTGATCCGAGTTGGATTGGGTCAGGAACGGTAATAAGGCTCTAGTTCGACTAGCAGCTTGCCTTATCGAATAGGGGCGAGAGGGAGAAAAAAATAGCAAGTACTACTCTTTCTCTTTGAACGAATCCGAAGCCTATCTTTATAACTGTGGGGAGATGGATTTGATTTGAACCTAAATCCTTGGATCGCCCATGTGTCTATGAAGAGGTTAAGCTAAGCCACTTCTTTCGCCTTTCGCTTTACAGTAGTTATGTGATCTTAGCCTTTAAGCTTTGAGCTTGCTTTTTCAAAAAGATGAGGATGTGAAGCTGTGAACAAAGAGTCTCTTGTCCCGTCTTAGACTGCTCTGGCTCGGTACTGTGTCGATTGGGTCTGAGGATTCTTCTATCCATTTGGTCTTCTTTGTACCGTACCCAGAGAAAGGAGAAGATCGAATTAGCTCTGCTAAGGAATCGAAAGCATCCTATCCGCTAAGAGCGAAAAATCACATATTTAGAAATAAGGTATAGAGCAGCCTACCTCTAGTGCTTTCTTCACTGCCTCCTGACGTTTCATCCACTTCCACTACCAGGGTAGGGCTGGCTGTCGGATGCGCTATGCGCTAAGGCTACTTATTGCGCTATCCCTCATCATTGATTTACCAAACTGCCATCTCATCTTGCATCCGAAAGAAGTGACAGCCTGCCTGAGATGCCATGTTGATATTGCCAGAAGAGAAGAAGGCCTATCTTAGATATGCCTATTTGAACTATGCCTAGCTGCCGAGGGAGAGGTAGCCTATAGAATAGACTCAAGGCCTACTACTATGACTATTCTATGGTTTTGCCGTTAGCTGGAATAAGTGTACTCAACCGTGCTAACCTTCGCCTCGTGGCTCGATCAAGGCGCTATCGCATTATCTGAAAGAGCGACTATCCCGTGCCATCTGTAGCTCTTGCCCTGTTTATTATGAGAATAAAGAAGTCCCCTACTCCCGTACTTCACGCGCTATCCTCTATTCCATTATGTATCGCCGCTAGCTCATACCATGTGTCTTTGAACCGCTATTGCTCTGTGTCCGGATTCACTATGCTATGGCTAACTGAACTAGGACCATTGGAAAGAGAGAAGATATTGCCTGTCCAGAAGTAGCTTATGTCATGTCGTGCTACGAATGAAAGAGGTCCCTACCCTCAGTTCACCTTACCGGGCTTGATTCGTGAAAGTCAGCTCCGGCTTTCGGCACCGGTTACGAGAACAGTAAGAGTTCATTCTGTCCCACTTGGCTCAATAGCCGGAGAAAAAATAGCAGCTTATGATGATTCCATTTCAAATGCTATTATTCCTCCAACAGTGGATAGGCAAAGAAAGCAGTCACCCACCAGGAAGGCATAGAGTGAAGCCAGGAAAGGAATTGGTTACTACAGACAGACCAGATTCAATAGCGCCGGTAACACCTCCAAGACCAAGAGCCGCGGATAATCTAACTCTAACAACGGGTATTCATCCCATCTCGAGTTCTAAACTATTCTGATGATTGACACGTTGATTTTAGTACCCCTTAAATGATAGGGTGGGTTCGTATGTTTTTGTGAAAGCTCGGCTCCAGTTATTGCTGATGTCCAGTCATCCACATTGGAATTCCTTGGAAAAGAAGGCTAACTGCTTGTTGGCTGGGAGCTGTATGAGCGGTAAGTCTATTAGCACGATGATTCTTCTTCGCCTTTATTTCAAAAATCTTTGCCCTATCTAAGCTATATAAAAATAGCCAACAAAAAAAGGTATGCGCTTGTCAATTCATTCTTGGTGTAATACGTAAATGATTGGTGTCATAATTTTTCACTGATCAGGTGTGGGCTTACAGGGCTAGGGCTCATCCGTGTAAGAATTAGGAATTCCTCTTCCAACTCGTCCCGGAATGGGCGTTATGGCAAAGAACAAGAAGAAAACTAAAGGAGGAATTTGTCCAATAGTAACAAAAGGTGCCTCCACTGGTTGACATCCGATCCAACCTAGT
>NW_027255496.1:15000-30000 GCF_003086295.3 Arachis hypogaea
TGGAATTGCATGCACGATGCTGACTCCTTGTCCACTACTTCTGATGAACGAAAGCGATCGAACAAAGGCCTATGGATCACTGGCTGGCTTAGCTTCTTTTTTAGGACATTCAAGCTTCCAGTCTAATGACTGGACACGACCAACTCCGACTCTATAAGCCCCCGTCTTTACAGGAATTGTCGCTGCTGAGCGTAGATGACTTCCCCATGGGTCGTGAGTGGGTGGGCCACTTCTATTTATCAATAAAAATCAATAGATAGAAAGAAGATCCAACTTTCCCATCAATACTTATACCATAAAAGCGAAAAAGAACCTCTCATCTTGGGATGAGACCCTGGAAGCTTTTGCCCGGCATACTACTATCATATCAGGGGTGAAAGGTGATCATTTGTTGTTCTTAGCAGCTATGGCTATTCATTTGAGTATTCAGGTAATGAATAGTCAATGAGCGAAGGGCGCAGTTACCACAGCTATGAGTTCAAGCGGCTACCCTATAGTAGCAGTTAATTGAGGCTCGACAGACCTGGGCTAAGGAGATTCTCTGGGGAAAGCCCTTTTTTTGGTGAGGTCAGGCACCCCCCACTTTCTGCTAGAGCAAAAATGAAAGAAATCTTGTATTGTATGTAATCCGCCCTCAAAGAGAGCTCAGCTCAAGAGGACTACATTCAACAGAAGAACGAATGAAAAAGGAATTCCTACAGGGAAAGGCAAATGGAAGGCTTTGGGACAACATATTAGTTAGAAAATAAAAACAAAGAAAGACAGAGAGAGGGTGCATGCCCTCTTCTCTTAGAAAGCCCTGGTGGAGCACTAACAAGGGGCAATCCAGAATTCTAGTTATCACTTCCAAGCAATATCGCATAAACAAAGACGATATCATCAGAAAAAGATAGAAAAAAGAGATCTCTTCCATTGGCACGTTTAGTTACTTTGTCAATGGTTCGATTAGATGCTCTTCTACAAACAGGACTTGTCGAGTCTGGTTCGAATCGGGACTGATCGAGTAGAGGATGGTATTTTCGCTTTCTATTTTTCGAGATGGAATGCCTATTATAGTAACCCAGCAAGGGATGCAAGGCTTTCTGACCTTCACCCCTCTGTTTTGCGATCCGGTCTTGGATAAGGCTAGTGGTATCCGTATTCTAATAATTATTAGAAGATCCTAGCTTCTTTTAGAAAATAGGAATGAACCGGCCATCAACATATAAAGGAAATCGAGTGAGGCTTGAAGACCTGTTATTGAATCAGTTGGTGCCATTAATTCTGTTGGAGGCAGGGCAATAGGAAATCTCTCTCTTTATACGAAATATCTTGAAAGGCGAAGAGCGACTACTTTTGACTTTCTGCTCGTAGTTCCTCTATTCTTAGTGTAGTGATACAGTACTAGTGCAAGAGCGCTTACGGCAGCTCGTAGCTATTGGTGGCTTCCTTCTCTTTAAGAAAGAGGGAAGGATTCACCGCTATGGAAAACCTGATCTCATGGATTAGCCAGAACAGTGGAGAAGCAAGGAACTGCTAGTTACATCTTAAGTCTGTAGTGACTCATTCATCGGGAGCGGAGGGAATAGCTTCAACGGAGAAAGAGGGGTCGGAAAGCGAAAGGGCAGAGGGATCAGAGCCTAAAGGCCACTTCCTGATATAGGAGAATTCCAGATAGTGTAGTTATGTCGAGCGACAGAAGGGAGTCTTCAGACTGAATATAAGAATAGTCTTGCTAAGATGAATGCCGCTTGAACGAGTTTAAGAGGTGAAAGAGTTCAATCCCTTTTCAGGTCGGGTTAAAGAAGGGTCTCATCGGGGTATTCACCTAGCTCCCTAGCTTCCTATATTCCACTCGAGCGGGATTAAAGGAGATGAGTTATTCTCGTAGCTAAATGCCCAAGTCGGGCAGGGATAGAGGATCAAGAGACTGTACTCGCCCTCAACCATTCAACAGAAGCAATAGCAAAGAAAGCAACAAGAGTGGAGAGAACAAGCTCTTCAAGCTCAGCTTCGGCAACAGCAACTCGAGAAAGCAATTCAGTTTGTGAGGAACCGGCCACTTCTTTATATACGTTGCCATTTGACGATCTGTCTGTTCAGGCAGGTGACACGGAATTGAGTACGGAATCAGAGAAGGGGGACAGCAACGTAAAAGACTGAGGGAAATGAGTTCCGAGATCTTTTTTTATTCCCAGTTTCGTCTCGTCTATCGGTCCTTAGTCTTAGAGAAATTGGTGGCGTCAAGAGCAAATAGAATCAATAGATAAGATTTTCCTCGATGAGTTGGCTAAAGCCCTTCGCTTCGCCCCTTCTCCTTCGATCCAAGCCACAAGGCAAAAGGCAAGCTGACTTAGAGGCTGAATGCCTACTTTATGAATAAAAGAATTTACCAAAGGCTAGCTATCGAGTCACCCTAACGGAGAACTCTAACTGAACTTTCAAGCTTTCTTTGAATTCTGTGTACCAGCCACCGATTTTCTCTTTTCCAAAATAATAAGTGAGACTTCTCTAAAGAGAGTTGACCGGCAAAAAGCAGATCTTAGCTTAGGGCTTAGACTGACTTCCTTGAAAGATAGCTTGCTTGAAGCCTAAGACGGATAACTTCCATAGTGGAATTCCCGGATCTTACCGTACTTAACTAGTGAAATTTCCGTATTCTAGTCACCCTTTTCTCACTACTCTGGGATGAGCTCTGACTGGTAATAGTCTCATTGGCTTTAGAATAAGTTTCGAACAGATAGCCCGCCAGACGGGCATGCAACCTCAGACGCGCATTCCTTTCCCGTACCCGTAGCCCTTACTCCGGCTTACGTTCGAGCTACTACACTACGTAACCTATCCCGCTTTGTTAATTGTGTTAAGTATAACTGGGATTGTTGTAGAATGTAATCACAATGCACCATGGGAGTGGCAGTAGCTCCCTGTTGCATTGCATGAGTTCGAAGCTGTTATTGCCTGTTGTAACTCTTTATATTACTCTCCTCTGGAGGGTGGTACTCTAGCCCAATCTATCTGGTATGGCTACCAGGTGGTTTTGCTTCTTTGTTGGTGATCCAACCCCTTCTGTGCCGGCTGAGACAGTAAATGATGGACATAGCTTAGTCAACAAAGCAGCCCTTGACCTTAACTTGGCTCCAGGATCTGTGTTTGGGAAGAGAACTCTCATTAATGACTTGGATGCGGCCAATAAGAAGCTCAAGACTCAAGATTCTTCTCAGACCTCATCCTTCTCGTCTGCCGATGCTACCTCAAAGATGTTGCTGTCTGGAATGGCTAAGGAAGCGGCCAACTTAAAGCTTCCCGCCTATGAGACCTAGTTGCTCGTATCGGCTATTACCTCCAAAGCTAGTCGCTCGTCTGCGCCTGCACCTACAGCAAAGGGAACTGAATGGAAGTCCCGGTACGCTCATTATTAAAGGTCTTACTTCTTTTAGAAGAACAGCCCTGTCAACTAGTTAGGCTTCTTAGTAAGCGTAGGACTGATACGAAAAAAAGATTATCCACTGTAAAATAGACTGACTGGCTCATTTGCTCTATGCCTTTCTTCCGCAATTGGATAAGCAAGGACTTTCATTTGATCTAATTTGATAGCTGGGAAATGGAAATCCTTATAGACCCTAAAATCAAAGCTTTCATCGATCTTAGGAGCTTAACCCATCGTCTGGCATCCCAATGATGGGGTTCTTCTATCTGTGGGAGCAACTAAGTTCAATTACAATCATTGAATTGAACCGGGACTCCCATTGTTATAAAGATATCGTACTCAGGGCGTAGAATAGAGATTTTGGCTTGCGATAAAGCTGATCGAACAACTAGGAATCCTATCTATCCACCTCTCCAGACACAATATCTTGAGTACCAAACTTCTTTATGAACTGAGTGCCATTTGATGAGTAACTGAGAAGTTGCAAACCCTTAGCTGCTCTTTTCTCGACTTGGCTTGCTTCATCAGGAAGGGCGAACTTGAAAGCTGAATGAGATGTGCTAGACCGGGGCTTCCCTTTCCTCGGCCACTAAGCGATAGACTTGAGACAGATAGCTTTAGCTGATCTGATCTGCAACTATCTTTTGACTTTGAAAACGGAGTAACCAACCGCCTTACCCGCCAAGATCCTCTGCAATAGGGGACTTGGGGTCCATGGTCAGATCAATAAATTCGACTTTTGGGCACCTTACGCACTGGTCTTCCAGACCGTATAACCTTTTTATGGACTTAAACTCCTTCCTCGGGAATAATGAATGATGAAAAAGCTACAGCCTACTAAGAAAGCAGTGGAAATGCTCCTTGGTGACTAGAAGGAATTCGATCACCAACCGGTCGTGGCACTTATTGGAATGGTGAAATCAAGGAGGAGAAGGAAGGCCAAAGAAAGAGCTTCGAATTTGCTACGACTTCTTCCCAAAAGCTTCGCATTAGCGACTACGTACCTGAAAAGAGTTCGATTTAGGAGAGTGAAAAGCTCTTATTCTTCTTCCTTTTCTTTCATCAGCAGAGAGTTCAAAAAGAGAGGAGCATGAAGATAGTTCAGTTCTTGATGCTCTTCGAGAATCTGATGCTTCAACCTGGCTTCCCAACTTCTACTCCTATAAGAGGTTAAAAGAAACTCGACTGAGTTGGAGAGGAGAGAATGGCCACTCATTAAAGGCTTTCTCCGCGCCGCGGTAAGAGTATCGGCAGAAGAAACGGGTGTAAGGGCTCAATAAAGTCGAAGAGGAGCAAAGAGCAGCTACAGCAACTCAAAAGAAGGGTTCCTACGCTTCAGCTCTATGAGCGAAAGACACTATTCTAGTAGTGGAAAAAACCTCTCTTCTTCTATTAGTAGAGTGGATTCCTATTTTCGATTGACTTTCTTACTTCCTATCCCTGTCGAAAAAGTGAGCTCTTTCCTTCCTCTCCACTCGAAGTAGATTGAGTGACTCCTGCCCTTATAGGTAGTTTAGCCGTAAAAAGTCTTTATTTGTTGAGTGTTGAAACTTCTTCCGCTCCTAGACCTTTAGAATAGGTTTCCGGAAAAGAAGTTCTTCGGGGAAACTCTCTAGTGCCAACGGTGGATCCGGTGCCACATATGATTCTATTATCACTTCCGATAGGCAGGAACGAGATCCCTCCTGCTACCCAAAAGGGTAGACCAAAAGCACTGAAATGAATATGAGAAATGTGGCCTACCTATAGCCTATAGCTATAGAAGGAATCTTTCGTTACTAGAACCCCTTACTAGTGACTGTAAGCGAAATGTATTTAGTGAACGCCTGGTCCTCTCGAACCAGATAAACACTAACCTGGGGATACTGAGTTCAATATTTTTATGTATAGCTCTGTAATCTCTATCTAAATGACTAAGTCTTCCAGTGGTCTCTCTCCTACCCAAAACCATCCCTTCCAGCGTTAGCGCACTAGATCCCAATCTTTTTTGCAGTTCTTAGAGAACCAAAACACCGCAATGTTGCAAGCTATTTTAGCTTGTCCCAACCAACCCCTTCTATCAATCAATGCACACAAATATGCTTGCTTGGACAGACACAAACATATGCTTGCCCCTACACCTTCCTATACCGGAAACCACTATGTCTCCATAGAGGTTCTTAGTCTATATGCCGAGACTAGCAACTGAGAAGGAGACAGATTCCGTTAGACCACTAAGTGAAAAAATGAAATTGTTACTTTACTTTAGATCTTTCGCTAAAGACGAGCTATTTTTTATCCCGAGATCAGAATCAGAAGGAAAGGCCAGACAGAAGAGGGAGAAATTCTTGATGACAGCAATCCTTTCACAAGCCCAATCTTACTTTCTCTTTTCACAAGCAACAGCAGAAGAAAGGGCAAAGAAGCGGCATTCAAGGATTTCCTCAGGCCTACTTAGGGAGAGGGGAGGTGAGACTGAGCTGGTAATGAGCCCTCGTAAGACGGTGACTTTCGCCTTTCGTGTGTTGACGATTCTTTAGGTATGGTTATAGAAATGATCCCTACCAGCATATCCAGTTCAGGATGTTCCCGGATATATGTTTCAGATTCAAAAAGGATGTTAAATAACCCAGCTTATGATGGCAAAAGGGGGAAGTGCAAAATCCTGTATTACTGTTCACGATTCGCTCCCTCTATAGGTACCGAATCTCAAACAGAGCTCTTATTAAATGGTAGCCCCGGGCTGATGTCGTAACATCGGTAGGGAAATTGACGCATCTCCCACTTACCGATGCTTATGACCAGTGAAGAATCTCCAAACACATCCAGCTCTTCAATACCTATATAAACTGCTACTTTCAGTCTGGTAACACAGCAACGTTATTCGAACAGTCGAACTTCAGCTTCACTGCAATGGGGATGTGAGCACCAGGGGTGAGACCGGAACTTCCCCTATTCCGACCTTCTGATTTGATGCACCGTCGAAAAGAATATTCCAGCCTGCTTTTTCTTCTTCGTCAGGGTACCTCATGGGTTCGTAGGCAGGCAACAGATGTTCTCCCAAGTGATCCGCAATCGCACTGCCTTTGATTAGCTTAGAACTTCTCCTTAGAAAAAAAAGTTTGATCTATTGGATTCTAATTTTATCCCGAACCTGCCGTGGACACTTTACTGGCCTATCTAAAGAGAAAGCATTGGGACTCCTTCTTCCTTGCCCGATCTGCTGGCTTCCCTTGGTGGCCCTGGCTAGAAAGCCTTTACCCTTGTCTCAGTCTAAAAGATCCCTAATGGCTTTCACTAGCTTTCGACCTAATTAGCATTAGCCTTCACCTATACCCAACTTTCTTCTTTTACTCAATACCTCCCCTGGCTTTCCTGCCAGGAATTTAGTCTGCTTTCCTTATACTTTAAAAGTCTATTATCTGGGAACTCTCGGGAGAAGGTTTTTACGGACACTAGGCGGGAATTAGGGGTAGGGGCACGGAAATGCCACTCTTGAGAAGGGAAATAAGAGGCACTGGCAAGGCAATGGGCCTATCAAGAAAGAATAAACCACAACTACTGGAGATGGAGCTTATCTACAACCGGTGAAAAGAAACTCTCTCGGCTGGTGATCTACGACCACCCTCGCCTTTTATACTTTTTACAGCATATAGGTGTATTGAAAAAGAAAGTATAGATAGGGGAATAGCCCGTAACATTAGAAGATGAATAAGATTCAAAATATCATCAGAAAAGGAAAGACTACCGCTCGTATCACCAGAAACGTTAGGAAATAGACCAACCATTAGAAAGATAGCTACCATTATACCTAAACTCACAGCCTTATGCACTTCGCCGCTAGCAGGGATAGTTATTTGCGAAAAAGGTGGCTCATTCGCAAATGCTGACATCACCAATTCAGAAGTGTCATATGTTTCAACAAAATGGATCTTCTTAAAGTTAGGCGCATTATAATCCATATTAAAAAAAGAATTATACGACTCTATAGGAGCGAACACGCCGACTTTAGGGGGTGCTTGATCCCAAAGGCCAGGTACAAACCCGAACCACACAGTACAACCAAAGCCCAAACAAACCAAAACCAACAAATGCCCATACTTACCGTCAAAATAAGTACATACATCTACTAAGACATTACTAAACTTATCAAACCCATGGATGATCAAATCACGGAAACCGGCCCCAGAAAAAGTATAAGGTAAAAGATGTTTGTGAGATATTTTGCTGGAATTATATGCCAAACCAAGAGAATGACTTAAAAACGACAACCTATCAATGTATTTTTTTGGTAACTGAAATTCATGATATATCTTATCAGCATCATTCGGATGAAAGTTACAAACAAATCCATAAAGTATCCATATGATAGGTTGTCGTTTTTAAGTCATTCTCTTGGTTTGGCATATAATTCCAGCAAAATATCTCACAAACATCTTTTACCTTATACTTTTTCTGGGGCCGGTTTCCGTGATTTGATCATCCATGGGTTTGATAAGTTTAGTAATGTCTTAGTAGATGTATGTACTTATTTTGACGGTAAGTATGGGCATTTGTTGGTTTTGGTTTGTTTGGGCTTTGGTTGTACTGTGTGGTTCGGGTTTGTACCTGGCCTTTGGGATCAAGCACCCCCTAAAGTCGGCGTGTTCGCTCCTATAGAGTCGTATAATTCTTTTTTTAATATGGATTATAATGCGCCTAACTTTAAGAAGATCCATTTTGTTGAAACATATGACACTTCTGAATTGGTGATGTCAGCATTTGCGAATGAGCCACCTTTTTCGCAAATAACTATCCCTGCTAGCGGCGAAGTGCATAAGGCTGTGAGTTTAGGTATAATGGTAGCTATCTTTCTAATGGTTGGTCTATTTCCTAACGTTTCTGGTGATACGAGCGGTAGTCTTTCCTTTTCTGATGATATTTTGAATCTTATTCATCTTCTAATGTTACGGGCTATTCCCCTATCTATACTTTCTTTTCAATACACCTATATGCTGTAAAAAGTATAAAAGGCGAGGGTGGTCGTAGATCACCAGCCGAGAGAGTTTCTTTTCACCGGTTGTAGATAAGCTCCATCTCCAGTAGTTGTGGTTTATTCTTTCTTGATAGGCCCATTGCCTTGCCAGTGCCTCTTATTTCCCTTCTCAAGAGTGGCATTTCCGTGCCCCTACCCCTAATTCCCGCCTAGTGTCCGTAAAAACCTTCTCCCGAGAGTTCCCAGATAATAGACTTTTAAAGTATAAGGAAAGCAGACTAAATTCCTGGCAGGAAAGCCAGGGGAGGTATTGAGTAAAAGAAGAAAGTTGGGTATAGGTGAAGGCTAATGCTAATTAGGTCGAAAGCTAGTGAAAGCCATTAGGGATCTTTTAGACTGAGACAAGGGTAAAGGCTTTCTAGCCAGGGCCACCAAGGGAAGCCAGCAGATCGGGCAAGGAAGAAGGAGTCCCAATGCTTTCTCTTTAGATAGGCCAGTAAAGTGTCCACGGCAGGTTCGGGATAAAATTAGAATCCAATAGATCAAACTTTTTTTTCTAAGGAGAAGTTCTAAGCTAATCAAAGGCAGTGCGATTGCGGATCACTTGGGAGAACATCTGTTGCCTGCCTACGAACCCATGAGGTACCCTGACGAAGAAGAAAAAGCAGGCTGGAATATTCTTTTCGACGGTGCATCAAATCAGAAGGTCGGAATAGGGGAAGTTCCGGTCTCACCCCTGGTGCTCACATCCCCATTGCAGTGAAGCTGAAGTTCGACTGTTCGAATAACGTTGCTGTGTTACCAGACTGAAAGTAGCAGTTTATATAGGTATTGAAGAGCTGGATGTGTTTGGAGATTCTTCACTGGTCATAAGCATCGGTAAGTGGGAGATGCGTCAATTTCCCTACCGATGTTACGACATCAGCCCGGGGCTACCATTTAATAAGAGCTCTGTTTGAGATTCGGTACCTATAGAGGGAGCGAATCGTGAACAGTAATACAGGATTTTGCACTTCCCCCCTTTTGCCATCATAAGCTGGGTTATTTAACATCCTTTTTGAATCTGAAACATATATCCGGGAACATCCTGAACTGGATATGCTGGTAGGGATCATTTCTATAACCATACCTAAAGAATCGTCAACACACGAAAGGCGAAAGTCACCGTCTTACGAGGGCTCATTACCAGCTCAGTCTCACCTCCCCTCTCCCTAAGTAGGCCTGAGGAAATCCTTGAATGCCGCTTCTTTGCCCTTTCTTCTGCTGTTGCTTGTGAAAAGAGAAAGTAAGATTGGGCTTGTGAAAGGATTGCTGTCATCAAGAATTTCTCCCTCTTCTGTCTGGCCTTTCCTTCTGATTCTGATCTCGGGATAAAAAATAGCTCGTCTTTAGCGAAAGATCTAAAGTAAAGTAACAATTTCATTTTTTCACTTAGTGGTCTAACGGAATCTGTCTCCTTCTCAGTTGCTAGTCTCGGCATATAGACTAAGAACCTCTATGGAGACATAGTGGTTTCCGGTATAGGAAGGTGTAGGGGCAAGCATATGTTTGTGTCTGTCCAAGCAAGCATATTTGTGTGCATTGATTGATAGAAGGGGTTGGTTGGGACAAGCTAAAATAGCTTGCAACATTGCGGTGTTTTGGTTCTCTAAGAACTGCAAAAAAGATTGGGATCTAGTGCGCTAACGCTGGAAGGGATGGTTTTGGGTAGGAGAGAGACCACTGGAAGACTTAGTCATTTAGATAGAGATTACAGAGCTATACATAAAAATATTGAACTCAGTATCCCCAGGTTAGTGTTTATCTGGTTCGAGAGGACCAGGCGTTCACTAAATACATTTCGCTTACAGTCACTAGTAAGGGGTTCTAGTAACGAAAGATTCCTTCTATAGCTATAGGCTATAGGTAGGCCACATTTCTCATATTCATTTCAGTGCTTTTGGTCTACCCTTTTGGGTAGCAGGAGGGATCTCGTTCCTGCCTATCGGAAGTGATAATAGAATCATATGTGGCACCGGATCCACCGTTGGCACTAGAGAGTTTCCCCGAAGAACTTCTTTTCCGGAAACCTATTCTAAAGGTCTAGGAGCGGAAGAAGTTTCAACACTCAACAAATAAAGACTTTTTACGGCTAAACTACCTATAAGGGCAGGAGTCACTCAATCTACTTCGAGTGGAGAGGAAGGAAAGAGCTCACTTTTTCGACAGGGATAGGAAGTAAGAAAGTCAATCGAAAATAGGAATCCACTCTACTAATAGAAGAAGAGAGGTTTTTTCCACTACTAGAATAGTGTCTTTCGCTCATAGAGCTGAAGCGTAGGAACCCTTCTTTTGAGTTGCTGTAGCTGCTCTTTGCTCCTCTTCGACTTTATTGAGCCCTTACACCCGTTTCTTCTGCCGATACTCTTACCGCGGCGCGGAGAAAGCCTTTAATGAGTGGCCATTCTCTCCTCTCCAACTCAGTCGAGTTTCTTTTAACCTCTTATAGGAGTAGAAGTTGGGAAGCCAGGTTGAAGCATCAGATTCTCGAAGAGCATCAAGAACTGAACTATCTTCATGCTCCTCTCTTTTTGAACTCTCTGCTGATGAAAGAAAAGGAAGAAGAATAAGAGCTTTTCACTCTCCTAAATCGAACTCTTTTCAGGTACGTAGTCGCTAATGCGAAGCTTTTGGGAAGAAGTCGTAGCAAATTCGAAGCTCTTTCTTTGGCCTTCCTTCTCCTCCTTGATTTCACCATTCCAATAAGTGCCACGACCGGTTGGTGATCGAATTCCTTCTAGTCACCAAGGAGCATTTCCACTGCTTTCTTAGTAGGCTGTAGCTTTTTCATCATTCATTATTCCCGAGGAAGGAGTTTAAGTCCATAAAAAGGTTATACGGTCTGGAAGACCAGTGCGTAAGGTGCCCAAAAGTCGAATTTATTGATCTGACCATGGACCCCAAGTCCCCTATTGCAGAGGATCTTGGCGGGTAAGGCGGTTGGTTACTCCGTTTTCAAAGTCAAAAGATAGTTGCAGATCAGATCAGCTAAAGCTATCTGTCTCAAGTCTATCGCTTAGTGGCCGAGGAAAGGGAAGCCCCGGTCTAGCACATCTCATTCAGCTTTCAAGTTCGCCCTTCCTGATGAAGCAAGCCAAGTCGAGAAAAGAGCAGCTAAGGGTTTGCAACTTCTCAGTTACTCATCAAATGGCACTCAGTTCATAAAGAAGTTTGGTACTCAAGATATTGTGTCTGGAGAGGTGGATAGATAGGATTCCTAGTTGTTCGATCAGCTTTATCGCAAGCCAAAATCTCTATTCTACGCCCTGAGTACGATATCTTTATAACAATGGGAGTCCCGGTTCAATTCAATGATTGTAATTGAACTTAGTTGCTCCCACAGATAGAAGAACCCCATCATTGGGATGCCAGACGATGGGTTAAGCTCCTAAGATCGATGAAAGCTTTGATTTTAGGGTCTATAAGGATTTCCATTTCCCAGCTATCAAATTAGATCAAATGAAAGTCCTTGCTTATCCAATTGCGGAAGAAAGGCATAGAGCAAATGAGCCAGTCAGTCTATTTTACAGTGGATAATCTTTTTTTCGTATCAGTCCTACGCTTACTAAGAAGCCTAACTAGTTGACAGGGCTGTTCTTCTAAAAGAAGTAAGACCTTTAATAATGAGCGTACCGGGACTTCCATTCAGTTCCCTTTGCTGTAGGTGCAGGCGCAGACGAGCGACTAGCTTTGGAGGTAATAGCCGATACGAGCAACTAGGTCTCATAGGCGGGAAGCTTTAAGTTGGCCGCTTCCTTAGCCATTCCAGACAGCAACATCTTTGAGGTAGCATCGGCAGACGAGAAGGATGAGGTCTGAGAAGAATCTTGAGTCTTGAGCTTCTTATTGGCCGCATCCAAGTCATTAATGAGAGTTCTCTTCCCAAACACAGATCCTGGAGCCAAGTTAAGGTCAAGGGCTGCTTTGTTGACTAAGCTATGTCCATCATTTACTGTCTCAGCCGGCACAGAAGGGGTTGGATCACCAACAAAGAAGCAAAACCACCTGGTAGCCATACCAGATAGATTGGGCTAGAGTACCACCCTCCAGAGGAGAGTAATATAAAGAGTTACAACAGGCAATAACAGCTTCGAACTCATGCAATGCAACAGGGAGCTACTGCCACTCCCATGGTGCATTGTGATTACATTCTACAACAATCCCAGTTATACTTAACACAATTAACAAAGCGGGATAGGTTACGTAGTGTAGTAGCTCGAACGTAAGCCGGAGTAAGGGCTACGGGTACGGGAAAGGAATGCGCGTCTGAGGTTGCATGCCCGTCTGGCGGGCTATCTGTTCGAAACTTATTCTAAAGCCAATGAGACTATTACCAGTCAGAGCTCATCCCAGAGTAGTGAGAAAAGGGTGACTAGAATACGGAAATTTCACTAGTTAAGTACGGTAAGATCCGGGAATTCCACTATGGAAGTTATCCGTCTTAGGCTTCAAGCAAGCTATCTTTCAAGGAAGTCAGTCTAAGCCCTAAGCTAAGATCTGCTTTTTGCCGGTCAACTCTCTTTAGAGAAGTCTCACTTATTATTTTGGAAAAGAGAAAATCGGTGGCTGGTACACAGAATTCAAAGAAAGCTTGAAAGTTCAGTTAGAGTTCTCCGTTAGGGTGACTCGATAGCTAGCCTTTGGTAAATTCTTTTATTCATAAAGTAGGCATTCAGCCTCTAAGTCAGCTTGCCTTTTGCCTTGTGGCTTGGATCGAAGGAGAAGGGGCGAAGCGAAGGGCTTTAGCCAACTCATCGAGGAAAATCTTATCTATTGATTCTATTTGCTCTTGACGCCACCAATTTCTCTAAGACTAAGGACCGATAGACGAGACGAAACTGGGAATAAAAAAAGATCTCGGAACTCATTTCCCTCAGTCTTTTACGTTGCTGTCCCCCTTCTCTGATTCCGTACTCAATTCCGTGTCACCTGCCTGAACAGACAGATCGTCAAATGGCAACGTATATAAAGAAGTGGCCGGTTCCTCACAAACTGAATTGCTTTCTCGAGTTGCTGTTGCCGAAGCTGAGCTTGAAGAGCTTGTTCTCTCCACTCTTGTTGCTTTCTTTGCTATTGCTTCTGTTGAATGGTTGAGGGCGAGTACAGTCTCTTGATCCTCTATCCCTGCCCGACTTGGGCATTTAGCTACGAGAATAACTCATCTCCTTTAATCCCGCTCGAGTGGAATATAGGAAGCTAGGGAGCTAGGTGAATACCCCGATGAGACCCTTCTTTAACCCGACCTGAAAAGGGATTGAACTCTTTCACCTCTTAAACTCGTTCAAGCGGCATTCATCTTAGCAAGACTATTCTTATATTCAGTCTGAAGACTCCCTTCTGTCGCTCGACATAACTACACTATCTGGAATTCTCCTATATCAGGAAGTGGCCTTTAGGCTCTGATCCCTCTGCCCTTTCGCTTTCCGACCCCTCTTTCTCCGTTGAAGCTATTCCCTCCGCTCCCGATGAATGAGTCACTACAGACTTAAGATGTAACTAGCAGTTCCTTGCTTCTCCACTGTTCTGGCTAATCCATGAGATCAGGTTTTCCATAGCGGTGAATCCTTCCCTCTTTCTTAAAGAGAAGGAAGCCACCAATAGCTACGAGCTGCCGTAAGCGCTCTTGCACTAGTACTGTATCACTACACTAAGAATAGAGGAACTACGAGCAGAAAGTCAAAAGTAGTCGCTCTTCGCCTTTCAAGATATTTCGTATAAAGAGAGAGATTTCCTATTGCCCTGCCTCCAACAGAATTAATGGCACCAACTGATTCAATAACAGGTCTTCAAGCCTCACTCGATTTCCTTTATATGTTGATGGCCGGTTCATTCCTATTTTCTAAAAGAAGCTAGGATCTTCTAATAATTATTAGAATACGGATACCACTAGCCTTATCCAAGACCGGATCGCAAAACAGAGGGGTGAAGGTCAGAAAGCCTTGCATCCCTTGCTGGGTTACTATAATAGGCATTCCATCTCGAAAAATAGAAAGCGAAAATACCATCCTCTACTCGATCAGTCCCGATTCGAACCAGACTCGACAAGTCCTGTTTGTAGAAGAGCATCTAATCGAACCATTGACAAAGTAACTAAACGTGCCAATGGAAGAGATCTCTTTTTTCTATCTTTTTCTGATGATATCGTCTTTGTTTATGCGATATTGCTTGGAAGTGATAACTAGAATTCTGGATTGCCCCTTGTTAGTGCTCCACCAGGGCTTTCTAAGAGAAGAGGGCATGCACCCTCTCTCTGTCTTTCTTTGTTTTTATTTTCTAACTAATATGTTGTCCCAAAGCCTTCCATTTGCCTTTCCCTGTAGGAATTCCTTTTTCATTCGTTCTTCTGTTGAATGTAGTCCTCTTGAGCTGAGCTCTCTTTGAGGGCGGATTACATACAATACAAGATTTCTTTCATTTTTGCTCTAGCAGAAAGTGGGGGGTGCCTGACCTCACCAAAAAAAGGGCTTTCCCCAGAGAATCTCCTTAGCCCAGGTCTGTCGAGCCTCAATTAACTGCTACTATAGGGTAGCCGCTTGAACTCATAGCTGTGGTAACTGCGCCCTTCGCTCATTGACTATTCATTACCTGAATACTCAAATGA
>NW_027255496.1:37500-53778 GCF_003086295.3 Arachis hypogaea
TCATCTGGCCGCATTGCATCAATATGGATCAAATAATCCATTGGGTGTACATTCAGAGATGGATCAAATTTCTTTTTACCCTTATTTTTATGTAAAGGATCTAGTAGGTTGGGTAGCTTTTGCTATCTTTTTTTCCATTTGGATTTTTTATGCTCCTAATGTTTTGGGGCATCCCGACAATTATATACCTGCTAATCCGATGCCCACCCCGCCTCATATTGTGCCGGAATGGTATTTCCTACCGATCCATGCCATTCTTCGTAGTATACCTGACAAATCGGGAGGTGTAGCCGCAATAGCACCAGTTTTTATATGTCTGTTGGCTTTACCTTTTTTTAAAAGTATGTATGTGCGTAGTTCAAGTTTTCGCCCGATTCACCAAGGAATATTTTGGTTGCTTTTGGCGGATCGCTTACTACTAGGTTGGATCGGATGTCAACCAGTGGAGGCACCTTTTGTTACTATTGGACAAATTCCTCCTTTAGTTTTCTTCTTGTTCTTTGCCATAACGCCCATTCCGGGACGAGTTGGAAGAGGAATTCCTAATTCTTACACGGATGAGCCCTAGCCCTGTAAGCCCACACCTGATCAGTGAAAAATTATGACACCAATCATTTACGTATTACACCAAGAATGAATTGACAAGCGCATACCTTTTTTTGTTGGCTATTTTTATATAGCTTAGATAGGGCAAAGATTTTTGAAATAAAGGCGAAGAAGAATCATCGTGCTAATAGACTTACCGCTCATACAGCTCCCAGCCAACAAGCAGTTAGCCTTCTTTTCCAAGGAATTCCAATGTGGATGACTGGACATCAGCAATAACTGGAGCCGAGCTTTCACAAAAACATACGAACCCACCCTATCATTTAAGGGGTACTAAAATCAACGTGTCAATCATCAGAATAGTTTAGAACTCGAGATGGGATGAATACCCGTTGTTAGAGTTAGATTATCCGCGGCTCTTGGTCTTGGAGGTGTTACCGGCGCTATTGAATCTGGTCTGTCTGTAGTAACCAATTCCTTTCCTGGCTTCACTCTATGCCTTCCTGGTGGGTGACTGCTTTCTTTGCCTATCCACTGTTGGAGGAATAATAGCATTTGAAATGGAATCATCATAAGCTGCTATTTTTTCTCCGGCTATTGAGCCAAGTGGGACAGAATGAACTCTTACTGTTCTCGTAACCGGTGCCGAAAGCCGGAGCTGACTTTCACGAATCAAGCCCGGTAAGGTGAACTGAGGGTAGGGACCTCTTTCATTCGTAGCACGACATGACATAAGCTACTTCTGGACAGGCAATATCTTCTCTCTTTCCAATGGTCCTAGTTCAGTTAGCCATAGCATAGTGAATCCGGACACAGAGCAATAGCGGTTCAAAGACACATGGTATGAGCTAGCGGCGATACATAATGGAATAGAGGATAGCGCGTGAAGTACGGGAGTAGGGGACTTCTTTATTCTCATAATAAACAGGGCAAGAGCTACAGATGGCACGGGATAGTCGCTCTTTCAGATAATGCGATAGCGCCTTGATCGAGCCACGAGGCGAAGGTTAGCACGGTTGAGTACACTTATTCCAGCTAACGGCAAAACCATAGAATAGTCATAGTAGTAGGCCTTGAGTCTATTCTATAGGCTACCTCTCCCTCGGCAGCTAGGCATAGTTCAAATAGGCATATCTAAGATAGGCCTTCTTCTCTTCTGGCAATATCAACATGGCATCTCAGGCAGGCTGTCACTTCTTTCGGATGCAAGATGAGATGGCAGTTTGGTAAATCAATGATGAGGGATAGCGCAATAAGTAGCCTTAGCGCATAGCGCATCCGACAGCCAGCCCTACCCTGGTAGTGGAAGTGGATGAAACGTCAGGAGGCAGTGAAGAAAGCACTAGAGGTAGGCTGCTCTATACCTTATTTCTAAATATGTGATTTTTCGCTCTTAGCGGATAGGATGCTTTCGATTCCTTAGCAGAGCTAATTCGATCTTCTCCTTTCTCTGGGTACGGTACAAAGAAGACCAAATGGATAGAAGAATCCTCAGACCCAATCGACACAGTACCGAGCCAGAGCAGTCTAAGACGGGACAAGAGACTCTTTGTTCACAGCTTCACATCCTCATCTTTTTGAAAAAGCAAGCTCAAAGCTTAAAGGCTAAGATCACATAACTACTGTAAAGCGAAAGGCGAAAGAAGTGGCTTAGCTTAACCTCTTCATAGACACATGGGCGATCCAAGGATTTAGGTTCAAATCAAATCCATCTCCCCACAGTTATAAAGATAGGCTTCGGATTCGTTCAAAGAGAAAGAGTAGTACTTGCTATTTTTTTCTCCCTCTCGCCCCTATTCGATAAGGCAAGCTGCTAGTCGAACTAGAGCCTTATTACCGTTCCTGACCCAATCCAACTCGGATCAGTTGGCAAATCGAACCCTAAAACCAAAGGGGGGTACTTTACTAAAAAAAGGATCCCTAAAATCATACTTGATAAGGCCGAACCGGACCAGAATCTTTTAAGCTTTTACTACGCTATGGGCAAACTTACTCTAGGTACACAGAAAGACCAAGCTAAGCCAATCTCACGCCGAAACAGGGAAATTCTAGCCCTTGAAAGCAGCCCACTTCGTCCCTCTATCCCGGAGTTACCTTAGCTTAAGGAGCTCATCTAACTAAAATCAATTCCACGATTCAATCTTTCTTGTGAAACGTTCATATTAACATCTTAAGGGGGATGCGAGTAAGAAGTTCTTTCCTTCTCTTCTAGTATAGGCCGCAGGGATCACTTCACTTGGCTTACTTCGTACTGAATGCCCTACTTACTGAGGTCCCGCCCCGAGAGAACTCGCGATGAGCTCTTAGTGATTAGTCAGAACCGGGTCCAGCTAGTCTTTTCAGATCCTGCCTGCAAAAAAAGGGTCTAGTAAGCGCGGATTCCCTAGAAAAAAGAATATCATAGAAAGCTTTTCTCTTTAGGGGCGGGCATAGAACAGAGCTAGACTTCACAAAGGCGTTCCATCGATCCAATCCCTACTTCTTTTGGTCTCAAAATTACAGAAGAGGGAAAGATCTGAGGATAGGATTCTAGTTCTCCCCAAGGGAAATCCAGCCTTTGAAACTAGTTCAAATCGAACTCAATGGTTACACAAAGTGTTCACCAGAAAGCGCTCAAGAGAGAGAGAGTAAAGGAACTTACGGAGGAAGGTTTTTTCGTAGCCTTTGACTTAACTGTTGGATCATCAGATCACTTGATATTACTGCCCGGAACGAAAATTCGAAAGTAGGAAAAAGGCAAGATCAAAGTTCTTCCTTGAGGCCGGCTCAGCTAACCGATATGATGCCGAATTCCCGGCTCGCTTTTCTTTCGCGCCTTCTGTTAGGTGGGCAGCGCTACCCCCCTTTGTTTGCGTTGTCCTGCTTTCGCGGTAGAAGCAGGAACCGCCTTCAATGACAAGCGAAGCATACTTTCTTCATATGCGATTTATCTCTTTTAGAATCTTCTCCTTGTTTCAAAGAGGGCCCTGATGCCCCTAAAGATTGAACTATACCGCTAGGGGGCGAAACCAGGATACCTCGACGATACTTTTAGATAATAGAATAGCAGATAGGGGGAGTGTATCGCGGAATCATCCAGTGGTGACCAACCAAAAGAAGTTGCGTTGATTATTCAATGATAAGATCATGGCACGAAAATACTTAAGGATTGGGGTAACCAGGCCGGGCGGCAGACACTTCAATGAAAGAGCTCCTTTGGAATCTTCCTTGAGAAAAGAGAATGAAATAGCATCCTTCCCTACCCCATCAGATAGGATAAAGGGCCTCTTTTCAAAGAATAAATTCCTTTTCTTATGCTTAAGCCTATGTACTTTTTTTTCAGTAGAATCTGCTGCCCTAGATTCATCGTCTAACCTTCTTTCAAAGCTCACTTCAAACTCTATACCTATTGTGTGATAGGGCCAAGAGTCCTCCGCCTTCAGCAGCTCTGTTATTTAGTTAGAATACGCTTACTAAATCCCACTTTTGATGAGCAGAAGTCGCGCTCAATTCGATTCGTATTTTACTACTAGGTGATATGTATGAATATCCTCAGATTCGTGCAAAC
The DNA here is from genome assembly GCF_003086295.3 of Arachis hypogaea. Classification (NCBI taxonomy): domain Eukaryota; kingdom Viridiplantae; phylum Streptophyta; class Magnoliopsida; order Fabales; family Fabaceae; genus Arachis; species Arachis hypogaea. Next base: position 41,594 of record NW_027255496.1, read on the forward strand.
TCCGATCGAAGACAGAAATCTGCCATTGCCGGAGACCCGCGTTCGAAGTGGGGAGTCGCTTCGGGCCAGCCAGCAGGGGCAACTTATCAGAAAAGACTTGCTCCAACTCCTTAACAAGCGAAGGAAATAAAGAAGCACGAGGGCGGGTTCTCTTTGAAGAGAAGGGGTCAAAATCTTCCCAATCAAATCCATGGCCCATCCCCGAAATGGACAAGGCTTTACTATGGGATTCAGAGGTATAGCTGATCCTGCATGATGACCCCTGCCTCCTCCTTACTTGGTTCAGATATAGATCCTATTTAGCTAAAAGCGCTGGCATTGGAATTCGCCTATTATAGACTCGTTGTGATATTGCAATTAAGGAAAGAAATCTAGTTTTCAAGGAGTGGGGGCTTTGGTAAAAGATTGAGTCTAACAGGTATTTATTCAGTTGCCACGTATGGGGCCTTTAGCTCAGTAAGGCCTACAGCTTCACCAAAGCAAATCGAACATTTCTAGCAGGAATAGAGAGACCTGAGTCGGTAAAACAAGGAAGAAACCTATGTAGTGGGTTCGACTCCCACAGGAGCGAAGGAGGATTTGTCAAGGCCATCCTTTGCTAGTTCATTCATTCCCTGCTGTCTCTTAAATATATATAAGATGTAAACTCTTCTTTCAACTCGGAGTAAAGCCCTTCTCTTTCTTTAGGAGCATAAGAAGATGAATCCGAAAAGAAGAAGCTATTTCGGAATAAGATCAGCTATTTCACCTGTTGTCGTAATTGCTAGTAGTAGTTGGTAAAGGTAGAAGGATGGTCAAGGTGCGTAGCCTAGGATTTGAAAGAAAAGGTAATCCTCTGCTAATATCTTTTCTAATAGAAAAAAAAAAAAACAACATTGTGCTCTTGCTTGCTACAATCTTTGACTCTACCTATACCTAGTGAGTTGCCTGCCTACCCGAAGTTCTCCTCTTCTTCTTATTAAGAGCTACAAAGTGCTTTTTCGATTCCCCGACATCTACTAATTTCTTCTTCAATCGATGCCAATTCGGCTATTTACTGATCGCCTATCGCCTTTTGCCTGTAAGTGAATGAGGAATGATTTAACTTCGAAGTCGTAGAGCGCGGGGCTGGAAGCTCAAGCTCACCTTTCATTAGCTGGGGAACATACCGGATTCTTAGTCTGAGAATTCAATATCTCATACACCAGGGCTATACTTTGAATCACTAACTTACAGGTTTGCTTAATAGAACGACAGGCTTACTACAGCTAGAACCAGTGGACTGAAATGATTCTGATTCTTCCTTACGAGATATCCCCGGGGATTAAGAACCTCTATCAAATAGGGGGCCAGCTTTCTATCACTTTATATATCCACTTTATTACTTGGGACTTCCTGACTCATCACCTTCCTCTAGTGCTCAAAGTCCTACTGGATTGGATGGCTTTGCTTGCTTGCACGAGGGCGGCTATAGGCTTGCGGATCATTCAATAGGAGTCAAGTGAAATAGCCGACATCTCTGTATGAAAGAAACCTAACCCGCCATTTTACAGTAAGTAGAGTTACATCGATTTCAGGAAGTGTGCCTGTGGGCCAACAATTGACAACTGAATTCTTATTGCCCCCTCCTATTCATTGTTTTGATTTGTTTTCAATTACCTTCGCCGCGTGCCACGGAATGGAAGGGGGGTCGATCTGCCAACACTCCTTTCGATAAGTTCCCGCTCGAAGCTCTACCAACTCGGATGCTTTGAAAACAACTCGTTTCGTAAAGCTCCAGCTTTCAACTACCTTTTTCTGGAAAAACGATGATGATTGACCCCCTCGCCGCTGTTGGAGTAAAGGCATGCCCTGGGCCAGCCCTCTCACCAACCTCAAATACAAGACTGAGACTTGCCCTACTTCGATCGCTTGTAAATAATAAACTTGAAGCGCAAAAGAACGTATACTCTAGTCCAGTCCGAGGAGCCCTGTCGATGGAAAGGGGAAAGGAATTGGCGATCACTGGCTCTTGCCAATTGTGGGAGAAGGGCTCGAACCCCTGACTCCTACCCCTACTCAGTTGAATCTTGTAAATAATAAACTTGAAGTAAAGGGCATAGCCTGAAAGGCGAGTTATAAGTTTGCTCTTACTCTTATCCGGGATTCGCTTCCAACTCTGATAGTTATGGGGGAAGTAGTCCTTCAATCAAATCCAGCTTGGAGGCGGAAAGTCTTCACTTTTACAGAAAGGAAGGAAATCTCAGTGTCAGCCTCATTTCCTCTTAGAGCGATAGGATTCCTTTTTGCTTCTGGAAGACAGCAAGACACACATGGGCTGGATTAGCACAACTATTGGGATACCTTCACGGGCAAGGCTCCAACCTCAAAGCCTGTGCCCTACTTGCTTCCTCTTTAGTGAAGGCGGAGTCGTCCCATTAACTCCATTTACTTTTTAGCTCTCCCCCGCCCTTACTCTGATTCTTATCGCACGAACTCAATCTTATCCAACTCCCCGGCATTCTTTGGAGCAAGTCTTGGAGGAAGGGCTGCTAACATTGATGCCAACCCAAGATAGGGCCTAGAACTTTCTCTGGATTTGCCGTCTCCGTAAGCAATGGAGAATGGAGGGGAGGACTTTTTATTACTGCTAGAGTAGAGCGGTATCCTTTTTTAATCCCAGATACTGCATTCTAGATCGAAGCTTCTGCCAAATAAATTTTGGATCACTAGCTCAAAACTCTATAGACGATTAGGAGAAAACATCCTAGTAAGCGACAACATCCCCTTCAGTGGTAACCACCGATGCCGCGGAGGAGTATGATGTTAGTCTTGAATTGTCTTCTAAAACTGAGCCAGTTCGTTCATGTAAAGGGAATCCTTTTCCAAAAATTATGTCCCGGAATCAGAGGTTGTAGCCCTTTTTGGTCGAGGTAGCACAGGAGACCCAATAGAGTGCCCACCGGCAAGGAATCAATATCTGTCTCCGATCTTCTTCTCCAATCATCTGGTTATGGTGGCGCAAAGTTCTCTATCGCTTACTTTTATTCTGTTAGAGTCTAGTATAATGCTGCTTAACTGGATTGCTGATATGATACCACTTATGCCACCTACTCAGTATCTGATATCGCTCCTGCCGCGGAATTCGATGTTGTAGAGGAATTTTTTGTCCCCCAGTTGACCGAAAATGCCTGGGGACTAGGGGCTTTTCACTTCTTTTCCGGGATATGCACAGAAGCCTTTGTGTCATTCTCCATTCGATTTGACAGTGATTGACATGATCCTCACTTCTCTTATGATATTTGCTTATTTCTGTCTTTACATAAGAGAGAGAAGTGTTTGCTGGGCCTGCCCATGTGTGTCTTGTTTCGTGTGTTTTTTTTTTGGGATTGGGAAAGTGTTCAGTGCGAACCTTTCTTCTAAGGCGGATCCAAGCTTCGCCTTTACTCTTGACCAGCTACCGGCAGAGAAAAAGCTTGCTAGACAGGTACCGAAAGGGCGAGTTCTAGGTCAATGTCGGATTACGGGAAAGGCTCACCCCCTTTTAGTTGTGTCCGCATACAGGCGTCGATAGAGTAGCAGCCTCGTCCTGGTCCAGCGAGGGTATCTTCTCCTCTGTTCTTGGCCTTTTTTACATGAAAAATGGCATGTAACTGAAAGAGGGTGCTTGACCGCATCTTGGGAGAACTGGCCCTTTGTGGATCTAGCTTTCTTGCCCTGCCTGTCTGCTTGCTTACACAGTGCGGCGGAATCGTTTGCTTCTGGCATTCCTTCCCGCCCTGATGGCCCTGGAAGCTGGGGGTAAAGGGGGTTTCCTTCCATAACCGGCCATTCCCCTGTTTTCCATCTTTTGGTTTTTTTGGCTACGGGATGAGCTAAGAACCTTGCATATAAGGTGCTGTGGGCCTATCGCCCTCGCGGAGTTCCCCGCAGCCGCTCGTCATACCCACAAGAGAACGAGTAGGACGACAGAACTTACTTCAAGAGTGTCATATCCTTTTTTCAGCTCTTCTTAAATTAGAAACCGGTGCATTTCTTCTGCCTTTCTACTGATTTGATTATATAGTTTCAAAATAGTCTAAAAGATTGTCTATTCGATGTCTGTAATCAATCAAAATAATTTTGCTTTTGTAAACTATTAAGGCGATGCGATCACGCATTTCCTGTTTTGACATCCCTGCGACTCCGTGACTTGACTCTGCGACTTCTCGATTTATATGTTCTTTCTGCCCTACGAGCTTTTCCGTCAAGGGATTACTGAATATCTGCTATTAATTGAACTGACTCGTTTAAGGCCTACCCCCCGACATTAAATAGGGTTAAGAAAGAAAGTTTTCTCGCCCTAAAAGTTCTAAGGCCTTATATGCTATTTGCCTGCTTCCTTCATCTTTCCTTGGACGAAAGAATACCCCAAATAAGGTCACTTAAATATATATATATATATATTCTCCTACAAAGGGGGTGCACTCTCAAAAACCCCCTCAGTATCGCCCTTGATAGACGGGTAACGAAGGCAAAGATTCATGACGGATATAGTGTTAGTGTGTATTGAGAGTGTTGATTACTAAAGAGGTATATATTAGTAGGTATGAGTCTTCTACGACTACTGCTATAGAGGTGGCGGAGTATTTTGACTTTCAGCTCAGTGAAGTGAAAAAAGAAGCAAGGAGGAGAGTTAAGTACGAAAGGAAGACTGTCTTCTCCTTCTTTCCTTAGTCAGTAGTTACTACTAAGACTGAGCCTTAAACGGGATAGGGCGCACTAGTGCGAAAGCCGGTACTTTAGAGAAAGGCTAACTCGCATCCGTTTGATTGCTGGGGCACGCAACGGAACTAAGATGGATTTTAGTAACTCTCTGTGTTACCCACCTGCTTCAGGAACAGATGATTCAGCAGCTTATTTATCTTCTGTAAGCTTCGGTACGGAGTTAATGATTCAATCAACTATTTTATTATAGCAGCCCCATCACCCACTAGAAGAGAGTTTATACCTGAGTTGGTAGTACCACTCGAATCAACATTCTCAGGTGTGTGTGTCACATGGTGGGTTGCACCAGTGTCTAAGTACGTACCATGCTGGGTCAGTAGCACTTTCTGGAGTGACTAGATAGGCTGAAGCTGAACCATTGTGGTTGTCATTCTTGCGGGGACCTTTTTTGTTCTTATCATATCGGTGATAGCACTGAAGCACTTCATGGCCATATTTCTCACATAAGTGGCATAACTTGTCAGATTTTCGTCCACCATTACCCCTTAGACGAATAGGGCCTTTGCCTTAGCCAATTCTAGCCAAGCAAGAAAACGGATGCGCTCAAGCCAGCATAGCATCACTTACGAAATTTACCGCTGTTCGATCCTATGTATAAGGGGGGGGAGATCTACAATATACATTATATTAATTGAAATTATCTATCACTTTTTTTTTAATTAACATCAGTCGAATTGCGTAAGTGATCACTAAACCAAAGTCTACTCGTTATGGGCGAACGATAATAATAAAGAATCTTTCCCTATCGGTAGTAGTATATGAGCACTATATCCATGGAGCATATTTCAATATCAGTCTCATCTATGACGGTATCTATTCTATGATTGAGAAGCTGACAGGCCCAATGCGCTCTACAACGGGCCTTGCGAGGTCGTAGCAGCCGGTAACCTCGGATCCGTGTAAGATAAAGAACAAAACCGGATTGGATGGAGGAAGATAAGTTATGGAGAGTGTGAACTGATAGAAAGTGTTCTGTGAATGAATATATCATGTGATAATAGTAAGGGAGGAATCGTTGGCACCGTAAAAAATTCTTTAATTAATTGATTAGCGGATATCAATTAATACGTGAAGTGATTGAATATTACAGCACCCCATAATCTTCTCTGATAAAAGAATATGATAAGCAGCAATCAAACCATTAGGCAGCAAGACAAGAGAACGGAATAGCTATGCACCGGCTTTCGTCCCAACCAACGCGTAACCTTTCCCCAACCTTCTCTGCAGACGACCTTCCGAACCCTTCTCAATTCGTTGCTTGTTTCCGTTCCAAACCAAACCCAGCAAGAAACCGAGCAATCCTCGCTCCTGCGTTAACGGCTATAGGCTTTGCGGCAACCCCTTTTTGGGTTTACCCTATAGAGCTTGCCTTATCGAATAGGGGCGAGTACCATACTACACGAGCTCATAAATTGGCCTCTCGCTGCTTTGTTTGCTCTTCGCGGAAGCTACTCGCCCCTATTCGATAAGTAAAGGAGAGGGCTTAACGCTCCTCTCTGGCCGGTGCTTCTTTCTTCCTGACCCTTCTTTTTCTTTCTTCCTCTTCCTGCTGAGCCAATGAGCTAAGCTCCATCCAATCAGGCATGAAAGAAAGCGCTAATTCAAGAATGAAACCTCTCAATCAAAGCTTTTACCCTTTCTTGATCTTAGATTAATAACCCGTTGAAGCGCAGGAGCTCAATTAATTGGTGCAGGTGCTTGGCTATCGAATCAGCAGCTAAGGTAGCAGACTGATTTTACTTGATGACCTGGTATGATCATGAACTAGAATGTTCTATTGAATGAGATATAGCCGTAGATATCCCAGTGCCCACTCTTCGATCTCCCATCGCATCGGTTCCTGAATATCTACTCACTCCCGCCCTGGATAGACTTAAGGCTGAAGACCGAGTAAAAGGGCTGGCAAGGCAAAATAGCAAAAAAGAGTTTAGCGTAAGAGAAGAAAGCTGCTCTTAGCAGAGAGAGGGTGGATAAGTTTCTAGTTCATGGATTGATCGAGTTTCGTTCTACTTTCGACTTATCTCGATTGGGTTGGTGTTAAGTGTACCCAACAAAAGGTACAATACAAGAATTTCGAGGACCCGTCTTTCTTCAGCACGAAGTTAGTTGATCGAGAAAGCAAGGACCCGTATAGAGCTACGCCATGAGTAGATCGAAAAGGTCTCGCGAAGCCGGTAATCCTTTGCCTCCCCTAACTAGTAAAGCTGAAGAAGAAGCATAAAAATGGAGTCCTTCATCTTTGGTCTTTTTCCCATGCTTTCTGTTGGTCAACAACCAACCACAACTCTCTATAGTCAAAACACTAGTCCTGCAGGCTTGCTTTTAACCATACCTGGTTCAGTCTGTATGGAGGGAATTTCTTTTGTCTGAATCAATCATGCCTCAACTGGATCAATTCACTTATTTCACACAATTCTTCTGGTTCTGCCTTTTCCTCTTCACTTTCTATATTCTCATAAAGGTCTATCTCCCAGATGATTGGGAAGTCCAAGTATATTTGTTCTTTATTACTAAACCCAAATTGCGAAAAATTCTTTCTTTTTTTCAATGGGCCTTGTTTTACTATTTTTTGGTACGCGTTGGATTCACCCTGTACCACTTCTTGACTCCTTCTCAATTCTTTGATCTTTCCCTGTTCCCGGTGCTGCCGACTACTAGCCATTCCTCCGGTGGATCCAACTCCATAGTGGGTGTGGGTTCACACGAAGGTTCGAGCTCGGGTTGGACCTCCTTCGACCTCAACATTTTAGCAGAGGAGGAAGATGAGGTTGCCCGCCCCCGCCCCCTTCCTCAGCTCGACCCGGGGACAGAGGACCATATATATAGAGCTGTCGATGCAATCATTACAAGTTGCGAAAATGAGGAAGCTCTTATAGTGGAAAAAGCTAGGGCTTTACTTCTCAAAAAGGGCGCCCCTCATCTCACGGATGAGGACAAAGAGGATATTAGACGAGCCATCAACATGGCTCTCTACGATGCCTGGGAAACAGACATCGATAGGCGGCTAGAGCAGTTCCGAAGGATACGACGCTTCTTAGGGACAGGTAACTGTCCCGTTTGGAACACTTTTATAGATTATCTGGTTTCTTTAGGGAATCAGAAATTTAACGACCCGATGTATAAAAAATAGGAATGTTTCTATCTTTTCTTAACCAATATCTATTTAGGATAAGTAGAATATTTTATCTATTCGAGATGGTCCGCCTCAGGATTCCCAGGATTCGTGATCCTCCTTAATAGACAGGACAGTCGAATTAGCACTTTTTTTTTCAATTGGATGAGATCGGTCGAGTGTTCTCTGGTTTTTGAGTAGAAAACGGTAAATTTCCCCTCATTAGAAAGGGGTAGAGGGGATCCGTATATGTTGTTCAGGTCGATCTGAAGGCGCAGAAATAGCTAGAACTGAATGCGGAAAGTATGGAAAAACATCTCGTAATGTATTTAACCAGAAAATCGATTATGCTTCCGCGGAAGTATCTACTCGTTACGGAATCTCAGGTGTCAAAGTGTGGATTTCATATAGTAAAAAAAAAAAGGGACGTGCTATATCCGAAACGTACGAAATTTAGTAAATATCGTAAAGGCAGATGTAGTAGGGGTTGCGAACCAGACGGAACAAAACTAGGTTTTGGAAGATATGGCACTCAAAGTTGTAGAGCTGGTCGTCTTTCATATCGAGCCATTGAAGCAGCGCGTCGGGCTATAATCGGACACTTCCATCGTGCTATGAGCGGACAATTCCGAAAAAATGGTAAGATATGGGTAAGAGTTTTCGCGGATATCCCTATTACCGGGAAACCTACAGAAGTCAGAATGGGAAGAGGAAAGGGAAATCCTACGGGTTGGATTGCTCGTGTGTCCACGGGACAAGTCCTATTTGAAATGGATGGTGTGAATTTTGCAAATGCTCGACAAGCCGCTACATTAGCGGCGCATAAACCATGTTCGTCAACCAAGTTTGTTAAGTGGTCGTAACGTAATTGGTTAGTGGGGAAAAACCGGGCCGGGATTCAAAAGAATTAGGCGAAGGGTGGGGGGTCGGGCCCTCTCCTTTGCATTATGTCAGTTGGGCCTCCCCGGGTGTTTTTCCTTCCTTATTTGTTTAGGATTTTGGTTCCTTATTACCGAAGGAGCCTCTGTGGTTCCTTGGATGGCAACTGGGACAAATTCAGGGAACAGTGGCTCGGAGAGTTGGCTAAAATACCTTAACCGGTCACCATCAGGTGAGGGTACGGAAAATAGCGAAGCCGAGCCCGCTTCAAGAAACCCGGAGGCACGAGACAGTGATCCCAGGGAAGAAATAGGGCCTTCCTCGGTAAGGCAGCGAGTGGATTCGGCGAACGCTGCCGGAGCAGGGGAGAATGTGGTGGGCCCATCACACATCACAACAGGCTCCCAATCCCCCCATGGGGGTGCCGGAAGCCCCTGATCCGATGTGGTTGAAAAACCGCATTGAAAAAGTTTTCTTTATAATAAAAGGTAGGAAACCAAGGAAGGACATGCTCCAGAAGCTTTTTGACGATCTTAGACTGGAAACGGCTTCTCCGCTCAAACTGCAGCAAATCTTAAGAATTCTCGAACAAATGAAATGGAATTCTAGCCTTAAAGGTCGAGATTTCAGACTCGATCTGGAATTAGGTCACCGCGTCCACGATTGGGAAAGGGAGCAAAGGCACTTCCCAAACCCCGTGGACGACGTACCATGATACTTTCTGTTTTTAACTGTTTACGGGTGGCACTCAGAAAACCGGGGTGCCGCCCTAATGACCGATTGGGAGGGACCGCCGCATTCGGTCATTAGGGCGGGCAGACCTCGAATCGTTGGATCCGGTAGGTAAAAAAAAGGGTAGCCCCAGCTTGGGGCTGGATTGAATCCGAAGTTTAGGTTTAGAGTTGGATTAGCCAAGGGGTAAGAATTCAATGCTTGGCTTATGGCCTGGATGCTTTAGAGCAGACAGAGTTGGATTAGAACGTTTTCATGGTGCGCTCATTTCGAATTGTATTTCTCTTTGACCGAGTTAAGTAAATTCCGTTTGTGTGGCACGAGAGATGTAAAAGTAAATTGAGTATCGAGGATATGCGGATGATTTATACTATATATACGAAATTCCTAAGGCACCAAGGGCTATTCAATAAGGGCAACGAAGCAGTGTAGCTCTTATTTGGTGAATCCCTGTGTAGCTAGTAGATCGGGGAAAGAAAGAACTTAACCACTGCGTTGTAGGGGAACAATACCCAGTGGTGGGGTAGCTACTATTGGGTGAATACCTCCATCTGTTCATCCCGGCAGTTTCTGGTTCTAATTCCTGTATTTCATTCCGGTAGGTAAGGGAAACCTGTGGTAGCGAGACGGTTTCGGCAACAAACTCCTATCAGTCCCTCTTTCGGTTGTTAGCAGCCTCGGCTATCATGGAAATTTTTTGTATTGGCTGTTGATGGGAAAATACTTATTGTCCTGGAGGATAGACGAGCAGGTAATAGCAGTTTGACTGGGAATATTCCTTGCTTACCGGCTGTTGGATGGAGGGAGTTGATGGCATTCTTCCTGGGTTAGTGGATTTAGGAGCTATTTATCCTAATCCTACACTGCTTTGTTGGATTCCGACGGCTATTAATCCGCCTTTGTGGCTCTTTGGTAATGGAAAAACATCCTTCCCAACTTGCCTTTGTTTAGTATTAGTACCCCTAGGTACTTCAAAAATGAAAGGGGTCTTCCTCCTCAAGTCGGTTATCCGTATCGGTGAAATGACTATATCCTTAACACATACACTTCGGTAGAGTTTCCCAACGCGAAATAGGCTAGCGCGGATCCCTCTCTCCTGTTAAGTACCTACCCGTGAGATTAGAGCAGATTCGCTTGTCGTTGTATTGTGTCACATCGACTGCACTTTATTAATCCGCTATCGGTTGAATCTCATATCAACAGATTCTGAAAGAACTTGTTGAAAAGGAGGAATCCCAACGTTGAGTCAGAGCTAGAGTTAAAAACAAATCCCTTTTCAACCTTACGGACTTCTTTTCTTGTGCGCGAACGATCAAAGAAAGTCCTATCTAATGATGCAACAGCATCCAAGGAAGAAAGAAGCAAGGCAAGTGAACTTGAAGCAAGAACTCTTAGGCAAGCAAGGAGGGGCGTTGCGGTAAGATCAATGTATAGTATAGCATCAGTGTTATCTTTCTTCAAAGCTCTATCCACTTTGTCACATCATGGATTGCTTTGGCTATTATAGGATACACCTTTTATTATATCCTTTCAGTTTATGGCGCGACATTTCCTACATCTCAAAATGACTGGATATTGGACTTCCCACCAAGATCTAGACTCCAATCCAATCCGAATTGACTCGTCACGGAAGTTGCCTTGCTTTTTCTTTCTCTAGCTCTAGATCTAGGGATTAGCAGGTTGGCTTAATCTAAACTTACTTACTATAAGAAGATCGCTTCAGAGGTCTTTGTAAGTGTTAGAGGTGATTGGTTTTTTTACGATATGGCTCGCTTTTGGGAGGTAGACTTGGGCAGCAAGCTATCTGTTACCGGAAAGCAAAAGTAGCTCGAGCCAAAGGCGACTGCGAGGCCCCCCGCTAAGCGGGGGGGAGGGGGAAAGTGGGTTTAGAGGGCTCCCCCACCATTAGGAATCTTGCCTTACAGAAGGTTAATGAGGGCACGTAACGATGCGCCGGGAAGGTATAGAGTCGCCCCCAAGATGAAAGGGAGATTGGTGCCGGTTACGCTTTTAGTGAGGAGACAGGAGCTCTAGAGCTTAGAGATGTCCCCTAGGCCAGACAGAGGTCTAGGGGGAGTCCGGAAAGAGGACTCTTTTCGTTTAGCCGGCGGGCCCGCAGATGTCAAAAGGCTTAGGCTTTCGAACTGCGTAACAAAAGAAACTCTATTGAGGGAAGAATAGGCTTGATGCGAGCCGTGCCAGTTCGAGTCTGGCGAGTTGCTTCTAGCTCCTGCCTTGCCTATGAGGAAGGCTTTTCGCTACAGACTATTCTGGATACTCAAGAAATAGCCTTTCTAATAGAAACCATACCGCTCCTCCGTTTTCTTCTGGTAAAGGGTCGGAATCAGTCCACGACTGAGTTCCTTCTTAAAAAGATCTCCGGTTTTAATTCAACCAAGGCATAGTAGCTCTGATTAACCTCCTGGCGTTTTTTATGGAAAACTGAGTGATCAGGCATCCATATAACTCTATCTTATTGCTCACTGTTCAAGGGCCTTATGGCTCTGATACACTCCCCAATTTCTTGCGGATCTTGATTTGCAGCTGTAGGGAGGGACCATCCGGAATTAAAAAAAAAGTATGTCTGCAACTTTTACATTTATTTTGGGGAACAAAAGACTCCCCCATGATCTGCTCACCATACATAACTTTCCACTATAGAACCCATAGGCAGCCAAGAGTCATACCAGAGAGATGAGATGTATTGGTTTCATTGCCAACTTTTAGTATAATATAT
>NW_027255497.1:0-51743 GCF_003086295.3 Arachis hypogaea
TAAGAAGGTCATTATTCTAAAACGCTATAAAATACAGTGGAGCACCCAGGTAAACCATACCTAATCTAACTCAACTATTAATACCTGCTAATAACATCGGAGTCCCTTGCAGTACCCCCCACCCTGGGGACGAAGACAGCCTCAGACACCAAAGTCCAATGAGTCGGACATCAGCGACTCCGGACCACGATCACAACGGACTCCGCATCCCCACCAGCATAGAAGATCTCGTCCGAGATCGACCTCTAGTTTCAGGTAACCTTCGGAACAACTACCCAAATAATTAGATCTATTTCTATGTCATATAAAGTCTTTGTTGTAAAGAAATACCTAATCTAAGTAGATTAGTTATTCTGGTCTGCTTTATGTTACTAACCATTCCCGAACCCAAACCATGATTTGTGAGCCAAATTATAACAAGTCTTAATCATTGAGAAGAAGGCTCTTAATTTAGTTAAAGGGTTGAAGTGATTCTGATACAGTGGTTTAAAACTTGCAGAGAGAGAGAGAGAGAGAGAGAGAGAGAGAGAAGAGAGAGAGAGAGAGAGAGAGAGAGAGAGAGAGAGAACAAAAGAAGAAAATGGAAGCAACAAAGCAAAAAGGTACTTCTTCTCCTTCATTTCCTTCTGAGCTTTTCGGTTCCAAGAGTCTCAACCATCACCTTCTTTGGGATTTTTGGCTCTATATTTTCTCTTTAGTCACCTAAGGTCAATGAATTTTCCTTTATTTTTTCTTTTTATTCTTTTTATTTAATTCATTTTATTTCTATCTTCTGCATTTCATGCTTAGGTGATGATGATTTCTCCTATATCACAGATTTCTTTTACTTTTGCATTTGCTCTTTGATTTTGTTTTTGTTGTTCTTGCAACATAGTTCCAAAGAACAAAGATAAGCATTTAATTTGTACATGAAGATGATTGAATTCAGTAAGAATTCCAATTCTTTGAATCATCATAACAAAGGTTTCATTGCATATATTAGACTCATATTAATAGCATCTCTTAGTGTTTTTTCTTAATTTTATTTATTTATTTTTGTGTGAGTTAGGTCATATTAATAATTTTATTTTATTAGTTACTATAATAATTTTTGAGAATACAAAGACCTTGCAATACAGAATTGGATTCAACCATACTTTGTAGCATTTATTCCTCCTAAGATGATATATTTTTCTTTGAACCAAATCAAGTCTGCATTATATCTATCTTTATCAAACAATTTGGATTTTGGATCTACAGTTGCTCTGTCATATTCGGAACAAATACTATATGGGAGTTGATGGGGTTTGGAACAAATTTTTTTACTAATTTAATGTTATGTATTGAATATACTTATAAAACTATTTTACATTACATATTGAATTCATCTTATTTTACCTGTAGATTAATTAGCATTATATATATTTTGAAGAAGGATTTTATTATATAGTGTATCTTTTTCCTTATCTATTTATTAGAACGGAGAGAAAGCAAGGGATTAGGAGAGTGTAAATTAATCTTTATTTAAAGAGCTTCAGCAATGAATGGTACACCGTTTTTTGACATAGTTTCTCACAAATTTCTTATCCTTGAATTATGTATAATTTGTTCAAATTTTAACTTGTTTTTCTTTAGTTAATCTTATTTGAGGTCCAAAAAGTGATAGACTATGCAAAATATCAACAAAAGCATTTTCGAATTTCAAATTTCTAACTTACGAATAAAATTTATGCAAAACTAAACTTACTTTAATTGAGCTGCGCCACAAATAGGGTTTTGGTTTTTGAGATTTTTCATATCACCACTTTATGCTAAGGCTTATTTACTTTTACCTCTTCTCTATTTGTCTATCTACGGCGGCCATCAACAGGTATCCATCAACCAAACCCCACTTATTTATCTTAAACTCCTTCTAGCCGTTGCGAAGGCCTTAAGGCAAGTAGCTGAAGGAAAGCTTCTGCTCAAACTGAGGCCGCTGAATGAAACAGAATTTAAGTTGGAGAGGGTGTGAAATCTGCAGTTTAATTCGACAGGTTCTTATAATTAAATAATGCAAGTTTCACTTTCTGTGTGCACATTTCCTATTTTATAATAGTTGATATTGCGGAAGAAACAATAACTTTTTCATCTGCCTAAACAGCAAAATCAAATTTATTTGTTTACTTGAGATTATTTGTTTACTTGAGTTAGTTTAATGTAAACAGAATATTATATTGATATAAGGTTTTGGGTTTAATTTAATATATATATATATATATATATTATATATATATATATATATATTATATATTTAGTTCTAAGTCAGAAGCTTGGACAGAAAATGAACTCAACTTATGCATATAGGCAAAGTAAATAGACTAGTTATATTATATATTTTAATAATATTTTATTTTTCCTTATTAAAAGGTTTTTTTTCCTAAACCTTCATATTGTTCAATGAAACACATTATTATTAGTATCTTTATTTTGGTTTGTTTTAGAGCTTCATCAGACTTAATAACTTATCCTGTGGGCATAAGGTACGTATATGGCAGGAAGAATATCTGTAATAATATGTAATAAATTAATGAGTCATTCATCATTCCTGTTTTAGTGTCTTTAGTGTTTCTGGAGTTTGTCTTTAGTATAATTTCTAACTATCTTTTGCATTGAAAACATTGATATGGTTAAATATTGATAGGATGTTGTATGAGAGATGAAATGTTACTTGTGTTGGAATGGACAATTGGAAAGGCCAAGAATAAAAAGCTGAAACAGAAGAGATGGAATGAGGCTTATGTTAGCTACTATGAGATGGTTAGAGAGTCAAGTAGTTCTAGTGCAGTTCCACTACCACCACCACCGTCGCCACCCTCAATGTCTTCAGATGAGGACTAGGAATTATAGTTGATGATCAATACACTTTGTTTATGTTTGAATTTTATTGACTTACTTGTTTATAGTACTTTTCTTTTAGTTTGATAATACGATGAATTTGTTTATTTTTTAAATATCATAAATATTCGAATACAAATTTGATAAAAAAATATATTAAATTTATATTTATTTTGTATCAAAACAAGTTATTTTGTAATTGGAAAAAATAAAAAAATTCTATTTTACCTTACTAACGGATTTACAGACGAATTTTCTGTCTGTAATCAGAGTGTAAGATGATTTTCCAAGGTTCAAATTACAGACAAAAAATCTGTCAGAAAATTCGTCTGTAGTTACCGACAGAAAATCGGTCGAAAAATCCGTTTGTATTACTGACAAAAAATTCGTCGGAAAGTTCGTCATCTTAGTGAAATGGATGGAGAATTTATAGAGAAAAAATTCGTCGGTAACTGGTAATAATCCGTCGGTAATTTTCGACGGAAAAAAATCCGTCGGTAAATAATTTCCGACGAGGCTTTTACAGAAGGACAAAATCCGTTAGTAATTTTGTCGAAAACCAAAAATTTGGCTGTAATAAAGACTAAATCTGTCTATATTAATCCATTTTCTAGTTGTGATAGTTTTGAAATAAATTGAAAACGTTAAGGACAAAATTGAACGAATCAAAACGTTAAGAATAAAATTGAATAAAATTAAACGTTAGAGATATCTTAAAAAATTACAAACCTTAGAAACAAATATATACTTTATCCAATATAAAAATAATTGCATAGAGTAATTTTATATAACATATAACCATTATTTTTTCTTAATTATAACCAACCCTTTTCTTTCACCTAAATCCCTTTTTTGTGTGCAACAATTCAATAATTAATAAAATCATCAACCGCAATAATTATCAATTTCACAGAAATCATCAATCGCAATCATCAACAAAATAAATTTAACAGAAATTCAAATTAAAATATAATTCAGCAATCATCAACTGTAATTTCAGATCCAAAATCAACAATAGAAATTAAAAAAATTAGAAAGAAAGAAATGATGTTTATATTCTTCAAAAATAAGAAAACAAACATAAAAAAAGGAAGAACGAAACTCTTGCCATCGACAATAGAGACATAGCAAGTGTACAGCATTGATGGGGGAGCAATGAAACATTTGCCCAACGACGACGGAGCGATTGAAACTCTAACAATGATGGCGCCGCAGAACATTGCGTGACGGTAGAGGAACCAGAGCCTAAGCCCCGCGACAGCGAAGAGAAAGCCCGCGGATGCATAGGGAAGATGAGAGGAGCAGCAGAGGATTGGCCTAGCAGCGACGGAGCGGCTGAACCCCGGCGACGGCCGCGATGGGGAACACCAGCGACGATGGCGCGACAAGGATTGTTATTCCTATGTACTTTTGTGTACTCCTATGTACCCTAGAAACGATGATAATGGTTACCATTGTTAACTTTCCAATATGATATATTTGAAGTAGATTATTTTTTAGAAATAGTTATCTTTTTAATTTATAATTAAAATTTTTTTTGTTAAATATGGTTTATTCTGGTGTACCTATGTATTTTTAGAGACGATAACAATGGTTGCCATTGTTAAATATGGTTTATTTTTTTAATTTATAATTAAAAAATGTCCTTGAAGAAGCCATGCTTGTTGTCCGTGTATTTTTGTATTCTCTTATATACTGTTTGTAGATCTATATACTATTTTTTAGACAATGATATGAAATAAAAGTGTGTGTTTCAAGAAACTTGAGTGGAGTTCGCCGGGGGTTAGACGAACTCTATAAAATTTATAGAGCTCGCCGATGGTAAGGCAAACTTGCCAATTTTTATAGAGTTCGCCAGGGTCCGACGAACTTGCCCAAATGTAAAAAAAAAAATTATATTTGAGAAATTAAAGTCTAAAAATCATGTTTGGAGAAATAATAATTTTTTATTTTATTATTAAAAAAAACCTTTAATACTGATATATTACTAATATATAGAATTACCTTTTTAAAATTATATTACTAATTTATTAATTTTATTTCAAATTTTACTAGTATTCTTATTTTTAATTACATAATTTTTTGGGGTAAGTATGGTTTTGGTCCCTAAAGTTTAACGCCAGAATCGAAACCGTCCCTCATCTAATTTTCGTATTAAAATCGTCCTTAACGTTTTTATTCGCATTAAAATCGTCCTTTTTAATAAATTTTTTATATTATTCCTATACTACACCTATTTTAATAAAAAAGATAAAATTAAAAAAAATAAAAAAATGTGTTGTGGTGGGGAGGGGAAACGCGTCGGGGAGGGGGGAGGAAAAGGGTAAGGGGGAGGGGAGGGGAGGGGAGGAAAAGGGGAAAGGTGAAAGGGGAAGCCAGCCCCTCACTGCCACGCACAGCTTTCACCGCCGCGCCCAGCGCCTCACCGCCAGGTCCAGCCCTCACCGCCAGGTGATGCATGAAAACTTGTCTCTCAACAAATTTTCCTTCGGCAAGTATACCGAATTGTCATCAAGTAAAACTCACAATAGAGTGAGGTCGAATCGCACAAGGATTGATTGGTCAAGCAACTTTAGTTAGAAGAATATGCTAGTTGAGCTAAACAGAATTGAGATTGAGATGCAGAAATTTAAATGACTAGAAAGTAAATAACAGAATTTAAAGTGCAGAATCTTAAATGGGAAGTTGGGGTAATGAGCAGGAAATTAAATGGCAGAAAGTAAATAGAATGGGTAAGATCAGAAATGGGGAGATCATTGGGTTTAGGAGATGTTGCATTCTCCGGATCAAGTTCATTCTCATCTCTTTCTCAATCAATGCATTCATTAATCTCCTTGGCAATCTTAAGTGATTGGATCCCAATTCCTTGGCAATCCAATCTCTCCAAGCTTGAACAATTGCTCAATTCCTTGATTTAATTGCTCATAGGAAGAGATGAATGTGTGGTCACTGATTATACCACATGTATTTCCAAATCAAAGTATTGGAAGGATTAAATGTCACAATATCCATCCAAACCCCAATTTGGTCCAACATGAGAAAGTATTTCTAGCATGATTTCCTCATCCCTTTTCCAAGGTTCAAAGGAGATCCAATTATGGAGAGTTTCTTTTCCAAGATAACTAACCAATTGAATTAAGATCGAAAGCTTTCTAGTAAGATCAAGAGAAAAGAAAGAAGAAGAAGAATGAAAACTATAATTGATCCATCAAATTACAACAGAGCTCCCTAACCCAATGAAAGGGGTTTAGTTGTTCATAGCTCTAGGAATCAAAAATGGCAGAAAAGAAGAATCCATGCTAGAAGTACAGAAAAGTAAATATGCCGAGAGTAGTTCCCAAAAGTGCTAAGCTTCTCTCTAGTTCAAAACTACTCCTCATGATCTTCTAGTGAGTTCTTCAAGTCTTGGATGTGGGCTCTGGACCTTGAGTTGAAGCAATTCTCATCTTTAGTGGGCCCAGCTTGCAAAGAAATATGAATTAGGCTTGGGCATTTAGTGAGATTAACATTGAATACATTTTTGGGTGCGAGAACGTTAGTGGCATTCACTTTTTCCACTAACGTTCCACCCTTATATACCCACGTTAATCCCAACGTTAGAAATCTTAACGTGACTTCTAACGTTTCCTACTCAATCCTTGGCCAACGTTAATGGGACTCACTTTTCCCATTAACGTTGGCTTGTGCCCCTTTTCGCAAACGTTAATGGGAATCACTTTTCCCATTAACGTTGCTTGCCTCTTGCCCCTACGTTAGATCTCACGTTAGCTTGGCTAACGTAGCTTTTAACGTGGGTATCTATCACCTTCGAGAGCATTAGTGGCACTCACCTTTGCCACTAACGCTCCAATTGCCTTTAGTCCCTACCTTAGAACCCACGTTAACTAAGTTAACGTGGATCTTAACGTAGTAATGAAGCCATCTCCCAACGTTAGTGACAAAAGTGAGTGTCACTAACGTTGGTTCTTTGAACCTAACTCCACGTTAACTTTCACGTTAACAATCTTAACGTGAGAGTTTACGCAGGCAATGCTAATGATCCAACGTTAGTGACAAAAGTGAGTGTCACTAACGTTGGCGTAGTTGATCCTCTTCCACGTTAGAGTTCACGTTAACTAAGTTAACATGACTCTTAACGTGGGGCATTGCCTAATTTCCCAACGTTAGTGGTGTTCACTTTTACCACTAACGTTGAGGAGAAACGTTATTGGAGTTCATGTTTCCCGTTAACGTGGAGTCCTCTTTTTCTTCTACGTTAAGTACCACGTTAACTTAGTTAACGTGGCTCTTAACGTAAGCTATGAATGGCTTCGCAGGCATTATTGGTGATCACTTTTCTCATTAATGTTGCAAGCTCTTTGCCACCCCACGTTAGTTACCACGTTAACTAAGTTAACATGAATGCTAACGTGGTTCTTCCATGCTTCATTTGTCCTGAAATCAAGCAATTAAAGTGCATCAAAGCTCTAGCCAAAGTCATGAGAGTATGCATCATTAAGTTATCATGCAATTCTGGCAAAAATCTCATGAAATCATGCAAAATTCACAATAGTTGCTTAAATGAAGGTGTAACTGTATTTTCACCAAAAACTTGCCTTATTCACTAGGAAAATGCATGAAACTACCCTAAAACAGTAAAGAAAAGGTCAGTGAAACTGGCCTAGATGCCCTGGCATCACAACACCAAACTTAAAGCTTGCTTGTCCCTAAGCAAGTACTGAAGCATAAGAAAAATGAAATGAAAGAACAAGAAGATAAAATGGAAGTAGCATTCCTGGTTCATGGAGTTTCATGCATAGCAACTTAGGTTCTTTCCTTTTTAGGTTTCAAGCCTTTATCAAATCCCTAGTCACTCTCTTGATTGCATCCCTTGAGGCTTCTTTCTTATTGATCCTTTTCTTTTTTTTTCAAAGTTTATTTTTCTTTTTGCTAGGTGCTTTGTAAGAGGGCGACTCTTTATGATAAGCTTTCAGCCAACACTCCCAAACCAGTTGGTTTTAAGGTGCTAGGTGTTAAGACACCCCTAAGGACATGGTTTGTTATTCTTCTTTCTTAAGACCTTGGTGTCCAGCACCTCTTTGGGTTACTAAGTGCTCTGTAACAAGGGTTACTCTTGATAGTGGACTTTCAGCTGATAATCCCGGATTAGTCAATCCAAGTTACCAAGTAATAAGGCACCCTAAGAGCTTATTCATCCAAGTATATCCCTTGTACATAAACACCACAGACACATGCCTCAATTTCGAAACCCTTGGTGCCTAGCATTATTTCTTATTGTGTTCCCTTTCTTATTTTCACTTGTATTACTCTTTTTTCTTTTCTTGTTGGGATCTTATTGGTTAGCTAGCCTCAAAGAATGTGTCTCAAACATAGGACTTAGGATGGATAGTTGCTTTCTTTTCTTGGTGAACCAACTTAGCTTACTAATCATCCTACCACAAACATTTAGAATGCACTTCACAAAATGACTCCACTCTCGTTCTTTCCAAAACATTTTCTTTTTGATTAACTTAAAGAGACAAGCATACAAGTAAGAAAGGTGAAGGTGAGCATTCAAGACACTAGGCTCAATAACATAGACCTAAGCAAAGAGAATTAAATGCATAATTGAAAATCCTAAGCTACCATGGAAGCATGTTCTATTTCATACATGATTTTCCTTATTTAAAGCTTTGAAAAAGAAGGTAAACTAAGAAGGAACTTCGCCACCTTTCACTTGTTGATATGCTCATTCTTCTTCTGCTCCCTTGCCATTTTTAGATTCGCTTTGTCCACTTGTGCTTCCTCTCATCCAATTTGCTCTAGCTAATTTCCAATCTTCTAGTGCCTTCCTTACTGATTCATGACTTTGTTCAGCCCTTTCGCGCTCTACTCGTGCTAATTCATCCTTTACATCCTCATATTTTGTGATTCCTGGATGCAAAACAGGTAATTGTCCGACTAGATATCCAAGCCTTGCTTGGGTATTCACATGGTATCCAGTCTCACTCATGTAGACTCCTTCCGAGAATGTTCTATATTCATCGAAAAGATCTGCTTGTTCTCTTTGTTTCCTATGCATCTCGTGAATGTGTGCTCCTTGATGTGCTTGGATGTTGATTAGCCTTTGGATGGCTTCTTGTTGTTGATCATGTTTCTGATTCAGGTTATGGAACGATTCACTCCATTGTCTTCCTTGTTCCAATTGCTGATCCATCAATTGTTTTTGCCACTCCCCTTGTTGATTTATCCATCTAGAAAGTGACTCTTCATGGCAATCCCTTGATTGTATTTGGAGCTCCCTTTGTGCCTCTTGATTTTCCATGCATTGCCTAAATAAGCTGTCAATAGCCTCCTGCAGTTGGTGCATGCTTAGGGTGGCTGAAACTTGCTCTTGTGAATGTTGTTCTTCTTCAGCTTGATGAGCTGGCCTCTTCTGTACCCTTCGTGGAGGTAATGGAGTTGCAGCAGCATGCATCCGGCGATAAGTGAGTGGAAGACCAACCTTTATCCACTCAAGGTTTTCATCTTCGAATATCACCCTGGCCAGTTTGCAAAGGCGAAAGATAGTGCTAGGATAACCCACCTTTCCTCCAGAGTCACTCTTCTCAGCGAGCTTCCGAATGCCTTGAGCTATGAGTTCATGAACCTTGATCTCTCCTCCCTTCATTATACATTGCACCATCGTTGCTCTCTTGAGGTTCACCTCCGAGTTGTTTCAAGCTGGGAGAATGGGTCTCCTTACAATTTCGAACCATCCTTTAGCCTCAGGGAGGAGATCTCCTCTTTTTATAAATTTCGGCTTCCCCTTGGGACCTCTCTTCCAATCTGATCCTTGCACACATATATCCTGTAGAATCTGGTCATAATTGGGGTTTTGGTCCATTTTCGAGTGATAGCTCTCCTCTTCAAAGGGTATGCTTCTCAATTTCAACACTCTCATGATAGTCATGGGGCTAAAGTCTACCACGACCCCTCTCATAAAACTTGTGTATGAGTCATCCTTCTTGTCTTGCCTAACTGCATTAGCATAGAACTCTCTTACTAGAGTGTCATTCACCCTTGTGACAGGGTCGGTCAGGAGCTCCCATCGGCGTTGTTCCACCTTCTCTGTGATTTCTGGGCACTCGACTTTTGTGACATGAAAGCCTAGTTCATAAATGATTTCCTTCTCAGTCATCCACCCATACTGAAGTGCATGATAGAAGGTTCTAAATCGCACTTCATCAAAAGGAGGATGCTCTATAGGTCCCTACCCTTTTTGCCTCTTGGAGCTTGATGATGCCATGAGTGAGGATCAGTTTGCGAAGATGGTGAAGGCTATGAAGGTGTATGTGAAGCTTTGGTGGAGAGTGATGTGTGTATGACCGAAAGGAGGGAATGAGAATGGTGAGCATGAGTGTGTATGGATAGGTTTTGTGTAGAAGTTTAAATATGAAGATGGCAATTGATTGAAGGGTGTGGATTGATGATGGTGTTTGATAGTGGACGGTTGGGGTTTTAGGATTGAATGAGCACAAGGATCACCTCCTTTATGGAGGTCTTAGTTCGGTCTTCAAGATTGTTCACTCCCAATGTTGCATGGCAACATTTCCAAGGACATTCCCTATGAAGACAAGTGTGAAATTCCCTTGGTGTAGTGGCCGAATCTCCTTTCCTCAATTGTCCTATCAAGTACCATCAATGTCCTTTTTGATTCCCTATATACGAAAAGTAAATGCAATGAGTTATTTAAAACTTTTGGTGGGAAAAAGTGTGAACTAATAAAATATTTTTTTTTCTTTTTCTTTTGTTTCTATATGACTAAATGTTTTCCATGAAAGCAAATCAATCAAACATTAAGCTTCCCATGCATGCACGTTGGTACACCAAACTTGTTTGTAATCACATAGTGCACAAGTTTGGGGAATGAACTTTCCTCATAAGGTGCGTTCAAACCACACTTGGTGTGCTTTGAACACCAAACTTATCATGTACTATAAGTTGCATGTAGAGAAGCTTTATGTTAGTCGTCAAGATTGATTTGAACTTCCATGGAAATTACCTTATTGCTGTTATTAGAAAATTAAAAAAGAGTTATAGAGTATGGGTTGCCTCCCATGAAGCGCTTCTTTAATGTCATTAGCTTGACGATTGTTCCTTGTCAAGGTGGTTGATAGTGTTTGAAGTCCTCCCCTCTTGCAGTGAACCTATGTCCATTAGCCTTGTTGATAAGCTCCATATGTTCTAAGGACATGATTTTATTGATGGTATATACTGGGGGAAGCTGAGATGGAATAGTGGGGAAGTGAGGTGGTATAGATGGAAAGTATGTAGAAATCACTTCATCATCTGGTGAGAATTTTTTTTGTAGGAATTTTCTTATTTCTCCATCCCCTTGGAACTTTCTTCTTTGTTTCCATTGATGTTGTCTTGTTTTCAATGGATTCTTTCTCTAGGGGATTCTTGTTATTGATCTTGCATGACTCTGTTGGTTCTGGTTTCTCTTGGATCACCTTTGAACATGGTTCTTCCTGACTATATGGCTTCCCAACTAATGGGGCTTCCAATTGTGTTGTTTGTGCTTCCTTGTTTGGCTCCTCCATCAACTTATTGTCTTCATGGTCTGCTTCTTGTGAGAGGTTGAAAACATTGAAGGTGAGCTGTTCATCATGTATTTTCAACACTAACTCTCCTCGTTCTACATCTATGAGTGCTCTAACTGTGGCTAGGAATGGTCTTCCCAGAATGATGGGATAAATAGGATTCTCATCCATTTCCAGAACAACAAAATCTGTGGGAAGATAGTAGTTCCCAACCTTCACCAGCACATTTTCAACCACCCCTACTACTTGTTTTTTAGTTTTGTCAGCCAATCTGATAATTACATCAGTAGGAATTAGTTCATTGATTTGGAGCTTCTTCATGAGGGAGAGAGGCATTAGGTTGATGCTTGCTCCCAAGTCACAAAGCCCTTTGTCAATCATTGTTTCTCCTATGGCACAAGGAATGTGGAAACTCCCTGGATCCTCCTTCTTTGTGGGTGGCCCTGGTTGAATGAGAGCACTACAATCTCTGTTCATCTTGATTGTTTGTCCACCCTTCAATGGACTTTTTCTGGCTAGTAGCTCCTTTATATACTTGATGTAGAAAGGCATCTGTTGGAGGGCTTTAATGAACGGTATATTTACATTTAGAGATGCAAACATATCAAGAAACCTTGAGTACATTCTCCCTGCTACACCACCTTTAAGCCTGTGGGGAAAAGGTGCATATGGGTTCAATACCTCCTTCTTTTTTAGCTCTTCCTTGGATGTAAGCTGAGTTGCACAGCTTCCTTCCTCCTTGCTTTCCTTTTGGTTATTTTGGATATGTTCTACTCCATTCATACTCCCCTCATCACTTGTGGTTATCATTTTGCATTCTTCCCATCTCACTTTTTTTGTTTTTCCTCTTGGATTCTTCTCTGTATCACTGGGAAATCCATCAGTGGGTTTGGGAATTTGTTGAGATAGGTACCCTACTTGGGACTCCAATCTCCTGATGTTTTCTCCTTGGTTCTTAATATTAGCTCGCACTTCTTCCTTAAACACTTTGTTGTCTTGGACTTCTCTGCATATGTTTTCAAGTAGAGCCTCAATCTTTGAAAGCCTATCATCTGTTAATGATGATGGGTTGAGATTAAGTGGTTGAGAAGGTTGGTTAGATGGATGTTGGTAATATCTCTATGAGGTGTTTTGATGAGTAGCATTGTTGTTGGAGTTGAAGTTGTGGCGTCTCTGATCTTGCCCTTGGTCTTGTTGATTTCCCCATCTAAAGTTGGGTGATTCCTCCATCCAGAGTTGTAAGTTTTGGAGTATGGATCATGGACTTGTCTAGGTGAGTTTCCCACATAGTTGGCTTGCTCCCAGTCACCTTCTTCTCCTATGTTTACTCCTTCTTGAGTTGGTGATGAGGTGATGGCTGCTGCAACTTGGTTCTCTTCCACCTTCTTGGTAAGATCTGCTAGCTGCTTGGTGATTGGTGCACGAAATTGCAATCACACTTTTGCAATTCCGCACAACTAACCAGCAAGTGCACTGGGTCGTCCAAGTAATACCTTACGTGAGTAAGGGTCGATCCCACGGAGATTGTCGGCTTGAAGCAAGCTATGGTTAGCTTCTAACTCTTAGTCAGGATATCAATAATTATCACGGTTGATTGTAAAAAGCAAAAGAACATGAAATAGGTACTTGTTTTGCAGTGATGGGGAACAGGTTGAGGTTTTGGAGATGCTCTCTCTTCTAAACCTCTGCTTTCCTACTGTCTTCTTCTTCAAGCATGCAAGGCTCCTTCCATGGCAAGTTGTATGTAGGGTTTCACCGTTGTCAATGGTTACCTCCCATCCTCTCAGTGAAAATGTTCAACGCGCTCTGTCACAGCACGGCTAATCATCTGTCGGTTCTCAATCGGGTTGGAATAGAATCCAGTGATTCTTTTGCGTCTGTCACTAACGCCTAACTCTCAGGAGTTTGAAGCTCGTCACAGTCATTCAATCCTTGAATCCTACTCAGAATACCACAGACAAGGTTTAAACCTTCCGGATTCTCTTGAATGCCGTCATCAATTCTAGCTTATACCATGAAGATTCTGATTAAAGAATCCAAGAGATATCTACTCAATCTAAGGCAGAACGGAGGTGGTTGTCAGGCACACGTTCATAGTTGAGAATGATGATGAGTGTCACGGATCATCACATTCATCAGGTTTAGGAACAAGTGATATCTTAGAATGGAAGCAAGCATGATTGAATGAAAAACAGTAGTAATTGCATTAATCCATCAAGACACAGCAGAGCTCCTCACCCCCAACCATGGGGTTTAGAGACTCATGCTGTAGAAGATACAATGAGAAACGTGTAAAGTGTCATGAGGTGTAGATACAATGTCAAAAGATCCTATTAATAGTGAACTAGTAACCTAGGGTATACAGAAATGAGTAAAATGACGTAAAAATCCACTTCGGGGTCCACTTAGTGTGTGCTTGGGCTGAGCATTGAAGCTTTCATGTGTAGAGACTTTTTCTGGAGTTAAACGCCAGCTTTTATGCCAGTTTGGGCGTTTAACTCCAATTTTTATGCCAGTTCCAGCGTTAAACGCTGGGAATTCTGAAGCTGATTTACAACGCCGGTTTGGGCCATCAAATCTCGGGCAAAGTATGGACTATTATACATTGCTGGAAAGCCCAGGATGTCTACTTTCCAATTGGGCTTCTGTAGCTCCAGAAAATCCACTTCGAGTGCAGAGAGGTCAGAATCCAACAGCATCTGCAGTCCTTTTCAACCTCTGAATCAGATTTTTGCTCAGGACCCTCAATTTCAGCCAGAAAATACCTGAAATCACAGAAAAACACACAAACTCATAGTAATGTCCAGAAAAGTGAATTTTAACTAAAAACTAATAAAAATATAATAAAAACTAATTAAAACATACTAAAAACATACTGAAAACAATGCCAAAAAGCGTATAAATTATCCGCTCATCACAACACCAAACTTAAATTGTTGCTTGTCCCCAAGCAACTGAAAATCAAGATAGAATAAAAAGAAGAGAATATACTATAGACTCCAAAATATCAAAGAAACTTAGCTCCAATTAGATGAGCGGGACTATTAGCTTTTTGCTTCCGAACAGTTTTGGCATCTCGCTTTATCCTTTGAAGTTCAGAATGATTGGCATCCATAGGAACTCAGAACTATGATAGTGTTATTGATTCTCCTAGTTAAGTATAATGATTCTTGAACATAGCTATTTTATGAGTCTTGGCTGTGGCCCAAAGCACTCTGTCTTCCAGTATTACCACCGAATACATACATGCCACAGACACATACTTGGGTGAACCTTTTCAGATTGTGACTCAGCTTTGCTAAAGTCCCCAATTAGAGGTGTTCAGGGTTCTTAAGCACACTCTTTTTGCCTTTGATCACAACTTTATTTCTCTTTTTTTTTCAGATTTTTGAATCACTGCTTTTTCTTGCTTCAAGAATCAATTTGATGATTTTTCAGATCCTCAATAACAGTTCTCCTTTTCCCTCATTCTTTCAAGAGCCAACAACTTTAACATTCTTAAATCAACAAATTCAAAATACATATGCACTGTTCAAGCATTCATTCAGAAAACAAAAAGTATTGTCACCACATCAAACTAATTCAACTAGTTTCAAAGATGAATTTGAAATCCTGTACTTCTTGTTCTTTTGTGATTAAAGCACTTTTCATTTAAGAGAGGTGATGGATTCATAGGACATTCATAGCTTTAAGACATGAACTTTAAATTTTATTAATCATTAATTAAGAACAAGACTCAAAAATAGATATAAGATGAGACTAGTAGGAATAGAAAACAAAAATTTAAATAGGCTCCTAATGATAGAGGTTATCATAGAGTTAGGACTCAACAACCTTGATTTTGAGAAGTGGATGCTCCCTCAAATTGAGGGGAGAACTTTTGGCGTTTCAACTCTTGAAGTTCATGCCCCTGCTTCTCTTGTTCCTTCAGCAATTTGCAGAGCATGCAGTTCTGATTCTGCTGTTCTTCCTTAAGTTGCTCCATAGTTTCTTGCAACTTGGTGATAGATGCTTCTAGGCTGGCCCAGTAGTCAATTTCAGGAAATTCAGGGAGGAACTCCTGCGCCCTCTTTTTGATAGAGTTGTCTTGCATTTGTCCTTCCATTGACTTCTTGGTGATTGGATGTTCAATTGGGATGAATTCATCTACTCCCATTTTCACCCCAGCCTCTTTGCAGAGCAAGGAGATCAAGCTTGGGTACGCCAGTTTGGCTTCAGTGGAATTCTTGTTTGCAATTGTGTAGATCTCACAAGCAATCAGATGATGAACCTCCACTTCTTTTTCCCAACATAATGCAATGAATCATCACTGCTCTCTTGATAGTGACCTCAGAACGGTTGCTAGTGGGCAATATGGAACGCCCAATAAAGTCTAGCCAACCTCTTGCAATTGGTTTGAGGTCTCCCCTCTTGAGTTGGTTTGGGACACCTTTTGAATTGGTTATCCACTTAGTTCCAGGGAGGCATATGTCCTTTAGAACTTGATCCAACCCTTTATCTGCTCTCACCATCCTCCTATTAAAGGATTCAGGATCATCTTGCAGTTGAGGCAATTTGAAGACCTCTCTTATTTTGTCCAGATAGAAGTAAATAATTCTCCCTCTGACCATGGTTCTGTAGGTATGAAAAGCAGTTCCAGTCATTCTCTGCTTATCTGTCAGCCACAGATTTGAGTAGAATTCCTGAACCATGTTCCTTCCAACCTTTGTCTCAGGGTTGGTTAGAACTTCCCATCCTCTATTTCGAATTTGCTCTTGGATCTCCGGATATTCATCTTCTTTCAGATTGAATTTGACTTCCGGGATTACTGACCTCAGACCCATTATTTTGTGGTAATGGTCCGCATGTTCTTTGGTTAAGAACTTCTCTTGACTCCAGACATCCTTTGGATTATTCTCTTTCTTGCCTCTTGAATTGGTTTGTTTTCCTCTAGGAGCCATGATCTTGGTAAATCTTGGCCTAGTGATCACGGAAAGCACACCAAACTTAGAGGTTTGCTTGTCCTCAAGCAAAAGAAGGCAAAGAGGGGAGAGAGGAGGAGAGCAAATTCGAATGGTGTGGGGAAAGAGGGTGGCCGAACGTGTTTAAATAGGAGAGGAGGAGAGATTTTTGAAAATTTGAGGGAGATTTGAGAAGATATAGAAAACATTTGACGAGATAATGGAGTTTTTAAAAGAGCCTAGGAAAGGATTTGAAATAGATTTGAAGAAGATTTTAATTTTTGAAATTGGAAGGTGAATGATGAAAGTTTGTAATGTGTGTATGCAGAAAAATATGGATCAAAACAAAAAAGTTTGAAAAAATTTGAAGTGGGAACCAAAATCTCCTCCCCCTGCCTTTCTGGCGTTAAACACCCAGAATGGTATCCATTCTGACGTTTAACGCCCATTTGTTGGCCAATTTGGGCGTTTAACGCCCAGCCAGGTACCCTGGCTGGCGTTAAACACCAGAAATCCCTTTATCACTGGGCATTTTACTAAACGCCCAGGATGCTGCACACCTGGCGTTAAACGCCCAGAATGGTGCCCATTCTGGCGTTTAACGCCCAAAATGGCACCTTTACTGGCGTTAAACGCCCAGAATGGTGCCCATTCTGGCATTTAACGCCCAAAGTATCCCTTACTGGCATTTTTTTGCCAGCAAGCTCTTTTTCTCTGCTTTTTGCACTGAATCCTTCTGTAACTCTATGAATTCCTTCAATTTTGATAATTGCCCTTTTAGAATATGTATCAAACCTTTATTAAACAGAACAGATACCCTGCTAATCATTGGGTTGCCTCCCAGCAAGTGCTTCTTTATTGTCTTTAGCTGGACCTTCACTGAGAATCACTCAAGTCTCAGTTTTGAGCATTCTTGCTCAAAATTGCTTTCAAGATAATGCCTAATCCTCTGTCCATTAACAATGAACTTCTTGTCAGAATCAGTATCCTGAAGCTCAACATATCCATATGGTGATACTCCTGTAATCACATACGGACCCCTCCAGCGGGATTTAAGTTTTCCTGGGAACAATCTGAGCCTAGAGTTGAAGAGCAGGACTTTTTGTCCTGGCGCAAAGACTCTGGATGACAACTTCTTGTCATGCCACTTCTTTGCCTTTTCCTTATAAATTTTTGCATTTTCAAAGGCACTGAGTCTGAACTCCTCTAGCTCATTTAGCTGGAGCAATCTTTTTTCACCAGCTAACTTAGCATCCATGTTTAGGAATCTGGTTGCCCAGTAGCCTTTATGTTCCAGTTCCACGGGCAAATGACAGGCCTTCCCATACACCAGTTGGTATGGAGAGGTTCCTATAGGAGTCTTGAATGCTGTTCTGTATACCCACAGAGCATCATCCAAGATCTTTGCCCAATCCTTTCTACGGGCAACAACAGTCCGTTCCAGGATTCTTTTGATCTCTCTGTTAGAGACCTCAGCTTGCCCATTTGTCTGTGGGTGATATGGAGTTGCTACTTTGTGGCTAATTCCATATCTAACCATAGCAGAGTACAGTTGTTTATTGCAGAAATGAGTGCCCCCATCACTGATCAGTACTCTGGGAACACCAAACCTGCTGAAGATGTGTTTCTGGAGGAATTTCAGCACGGTCTTGGTATCATTATTGGGTGTGGCAATTGCTTCCACCCATTTAGATACATAGTCTATTGCCACTAGAATATAAGTGTTTGAGTATGATGGTGGGAAGGGCCCATGAAGTCAATTCCCCATACATCAAACAATTCAATCTCTAAGATCCCTTGCTGAGGCATGGCGTAACCATGAGGCAAGTTACCAGCTCTTTGGCAACTGTCACAGTTACGCACAAATTCTCAGGCATCTCTATAGAGAGTAGGCCAGTAAAATCCGCATTGGAGGACCTTGGTTGCTGTTCGCTCACCTCCAAAGTGTCCTCCATATTGTGATCCATGGCAATGCCACAGGATTCTTTGTGCTTCCTCTCTGGGTACACATCTGTGGATTATTCCGTATGCACATCTCTTAAAGAGGTATGGCTCATCCCACAAGTAGTACTTAGCATCTGAAATCAATTTCTTTCTTTGCACCCTGCTGTACTCCTGGGGTATGAACCTCACAGCTTTGTAATTTGCAATATCTGCAAACCATAGAGGTTCCTATAGGAGTCTTGAATGCTGTTCTGTATACCCACAGAGCATCATCCAAGATCTTTGCCCAATCCTTTCTACGGGCAACAACAGTCCGTTCCAGGATTCTTTTGATCTCTCTGTTAGAGACCTCAGCTTGCCCATTTGTCTGTGGGTGATATGGAGTTGCTACTTTGTGGCTAATTCCATATCTAACCATAGCAGAGTACAGTTGTTTATTGCAGAAATGAGTGCCCCCATCACTGATCAGTACTCTGGGAACACCAAACCTGCTGAAGATGTGTTTCTGGAGGAATTTCAGCACGGTCTTGGTATCATTATTGGGTGTGGCAATTGCTTCCACCCATTTAGATACATAGTCTATTGCCACTAGAATATAAGTGTTTGAGTATGATGGTGGGAAGGGCCCATGAAGTCAATTCCCCATACATCAAACAATTCAATCTCTAAGATCCCTTGCTGAGGCATGGCGTAACCATGAGGCAAGTTACCAGCTCTTTGGCAACTGTCACAGTTACGCACAAATTCTCAGGCATCTCTATAGAGAGTAGGCCAGTAAAATCCGCATTGGAGGACCTTGGTTGCTGTTCGCTCACCTCCAAAGTGTCCTCCATATTGTGATCCATGGCAATGCCACAGGATTCTTTGTGCTTCCTCTCTGGGTACACATCTGTGGATTATTCCGTATGCACATCTCTTAAAGAGGTATGGCTCATCCCACAAGTAGTACTTAGCATCTGAAATCAATTTCTTTCTTTGCACCCTGCTGTACTCCTGGGGTATGAACCTCACAGCTTTGTAATTTGCAATATCTGCAAACCATGGAGCTTCCTGAATGGCAAAAAGTTGCTCATCTGGAAAGGTCTCAGAGATCTCAGTAGGAAGGAGGGACGCCCCAACTACTGGTTCTATTCGGGACAGATGATCAGCTACTTGGTTCTCTGTCCCTTTTCTGTCTCTTATTTCTATGTCAAACTCTTGCAGAAGCAACACCCATCTTATGAGCCTGGGTTTTGAATCCTGCTTTGTGAGTAAGTACTTAAGAGCAGCATGGTCAGTGTACACAATCACCTTTGATCCCACTAGATAGGATCTAAACTTGTCAATGGCATAGACCACTGCAAGTAACTCTTTTTCTGTGGTTGTGTAATTCTTCTGTGCATCATTTAGAACACAGCTGGCATAATAAATGACGTGCAGAAGCTTGTTATGCCTCTGTCCCAACACTGCACCAATGGCATGGTCACTGGCATTACACATTAGTTCGAATGGCAATGTCCAGTCTAGTGCAGAAATGACTGGTGCTATGACCAGCTTGGCTTTCAGGGTCTCAAATGCCTGCAGACATTGTGTGTCAAACACAAATGGTGTGTCAGCAGCTAGCAGGATGCTTAAAGGTTTTGCAATTTTCGAAAAATCCTTTATAAACCTTCTGTAGAATCCTGCATGCCCCAGAAAGCTTCTGATTGCCTTAACATTGGCAGGTGGTGGCAATTTTTCAATTACCTCTACCTTTGCTTTATCCACCTCTATTCCCTTGCTTGAAATTTTGTGCCCAAGGACAATTCCTTCAGTCACCATAAAGTGACATTTCTCCCAGTTTAAAACCAGGTTAGTCTCTTGGCACCTTTTCAGGACAAGTGCTAGGTGATTAAGACAGGAGCTGAATGAGTCTCCATATACTGAGAAGTCATCCATGAAGACTTCCAGGAATTTCTCCACCATATCAGAGAAGATGGATAACATGCATCTCTGAAAAGTTACAGGAGCATTACACAGACCAAAAGGCATTCTCCTGTAGGCAAACACGCCAGAAGGGCAAGTGAATGCTGTTTTCTCTTGGTCCTGAAGATCTACTGCAATTTGGTTGTAGCCTGAATAGCCATCCAAAAAGCAGTAATAATCATGACCAGCTAGTCTTTCTAGCATTTGGTCTATGAATGGTAAAGGAAAATGATCCTTTCTGGTGGCTGTATTGAGCCTTCTGTAGTCAATACACATACGCCACCCTGTCACTGTTCTTGTAGGAACCAGTTCATTTTTTTCATTATGAACTACTGTCATGCCTCCCTTCTTGGGGACAACTTGGACAGGGCTCACCCAGGGGCTATCAGAAATAGGATAAATAATCCCAGCCTCTAGTAATTTAGTGACCTCTTTCTGCACCACCTCCTTCATGGCTGGATTTAGCCGCCTTTGTGGTTGGACCACTGGTTTGGCATTATCCTCCAATAGGATCTTGTGCATGCATCTTGCTGAGCCAATGCCCTTAAGATCACTTATGGACCACCCAAGAGCTGTCTTGTGTGTCTTTAGCACTTGAATCAGTGCTTCCTCTTCCTGTGGATTTAAAGCAGAGCTTATAATCACTGGAAAAGTGTCACCCTCTCCCAGAAATGCATACTTCAGGGATGTTGGTAGTGGTTTGAGTTCAGGTTTGGGAGGCTTATCCTCCTCCTGAGGAATTTTCAAAAATTCTTTTGTTTCCTCTGGTTCTTCCTGAGCAGGCTGAGCATCCTTGAAGATGTCTTCAAGCTCTGATTCTAGACTTTCAGTGATATTGATCTCTTCCACCAAAGAGTCAATAATGTCAGCGTCCATGCAGTCATTTGGTGTGTCTGGATGCTGCATAGCTTTTACAGCATTCAACTTGAACTCATCCTCATTGACTCTCAGGGTTACTTCCCATTTTTGTACATCAATGAGAGTTCGTCCAGTTGCTAGGAAGGGCCTTCCTAGAATGAAAGTTGCACTCTTGTGCTCCTCCATTTCCAGCACTACAAAGTCAGTTGGAAAGGCGAATGGCCCAACCTTGACAATCATGTCCTCAATTATGCCTGATGGATATTTAGTGGAGCCATCAGCAAGTTGGAGGCATATCCAGGTTGGTTTGACTTCTTCAGTCAACCCAAGCTTTCTGATAGTGGATGCAGGTATTAGATTAATACTTGCTCCAAGGTCACACAGGGCTGTCTTGGTGCAAGCACCTTCTAATGTGCATGGTATCATAAAGCTTCCTGGATCTTGAAGCTTTTCTGGTAAGCTTTTCAGAATGACTGCACTGCATTCTTCAGTGAGAAACACTTTTTCAGTTTCTCTCCAATCCTTCTTATGGCTTAAGATCTCTTTCATGAACTTAGCATAAGAGGGTATTTGCTCAAGTGCCTCTGCAAATGGAATCTTTATTTCAAGAGTCCTTAGATAGTCTGCAAAGCGGGCAAATTGCTTATTTTGTTCTGCTTGGCGGAGTTTCTGAGGATAGGGCATCTTGATTTTATATTCTTCAACCTTAGTTGCTGCAGGTTTATTCCTTACAGAGGTGGTTGGAGAAGCCTTTTTAGAGGGGTTACTATCAGCACTCTCAGGTGTCTGATCCCTCATTGGCGTTTAAACGCCAGGATTGGGTGAGGAATGGGCGTTTAACGCCAAGTTTTCCCCCTTTTCTGGCGTTTGAACGCCAGAACTGGGCAGGGAATGGGCGTTTAACGCCAGCTTTCCCCCCCTTTCTGGCGTTTGAACGCCAAGAGTATTCCTCTATGGGCTCTTACTGTCCTCAGAGGGATTTTGGACAGTGGTTTGGTTATCCTTTGTCAATTGTTCCTTTGTTGGCTTTTTGCTACTTTGAGCAGTGTTATTCAATGTCTTCTCACTCCTCAGTTGAACTGCTTGGCATTCTTCTGTTATCTGTTTAGATAACTGCTGTCTTGCCTGATTCAACTGTGATTCTATGTTCTTGTTAGCAATTTTAGTTTCTTGGAGCATCTCTTTAAATTTTGCTAACTGTTTTGTCATAAGGTGTAATTGTTAATTAAGCTCAACCATCTGTTCTTGAGGATTAGGGTCAGTGGCTACTGTCATAACTTCTTCTTTTATAGAGGACTCATTGCTAGAGTACAAATGTTGATTTTTAGCAACAGTATCTATAAGCTCTTGAGCCTCCTCAATCGTTTTCCTCATATGTATAGATCCACCAGCTGAGTGGTCTAGAGACATCTGAGCTTTTTCTGTAAGCCCATAGTAGAAGATGTCTAACTATACCCACTCTGAAAACATTTCAGAAGGGCATTTTCTTAGCATACCTCTATACCTCTCCCAGGCATTATAAAGGGATTCATTATCCTCTTGTTTAAAGCCTTGGATGTCCAGCCTTAGCTGTGTCATCCTTTTTGGAGGGTAAAATTGATTCAGGAATTTGTCTGATAACTGTTTCCATGTCTTTATGCTTGCTGTAGGTTGGTTATTTAACCACCTCTTAGCTTGATCTTTTACAGCAAATAGAAACAGTAATAATCTGTAGACATCCTGATCCACCTCTTTATCACGTACTGTGTCAGTAATTTGTAAGAACTGTGCCAGAAACTCAGTAGGTTCTTCCTGTGGAAGACCGGAATACTGACAATTTTGCTGCACCATGATAATGAGTTGAGGATTTAGCTCAAAGTTGCTTGCTTTGATGGGAGGTATATAGATGCTACTCCCATATGCAGCTGTAATGGGGTTAGCATATGACCCCAGAGTCCTTCTGGACTGCTCAATTCCACTTAGGTCCATGATGGAGAAAGAGAATATGATATGGATTCACAAGCAAAGTAAAAATATTTTTTTTTAAGGTGACCGAAAAAATTAAAATAAAATAAATGGAAAATAAAATAAAATTTTGAAAATTAAAAGAAAATAAGATCAAAGCAAATTGAAAACTGAATCAATTAGTTAATTAAAAAGATTTTGAAATTAGCAATTGAAGAGATATGATTGAAAATTATTTTGAAAAAGATTTGATTTTTGAAATGAGGAAAGAGAAAAACAACAAAATGACACCAAACTTAAAATTTTTAGAAAATCAAACACAAATTTTCGAAAATTTTAAAGGAAAAACACAAAGAAGACACCAAACTTAGAATTTTTAAAGAACAAGAAAGGACTAAGAACATGCAATTGACATCAAACTTAAAATATGAAACTAGACTCAAATAAAAGACTCTAAACCAACAAAAATAAAACAGTCCTAATCTAAGCAACAAGATAAGCCGTCAGTTGTCCAAACTCAAACAATCCCCGGCAATGGCGCCAAAAACTTGGTGCACGAAATTGCAATCACACTTTTGCCATTCCGCACAACTAACCAGCAAGTGCACTGGGTCGTCCAAGTAATACCTTACGTGAGTAAGGGTCGATCCCACGGAGATTGTCGGCTTGAAGCAAGCTATGGTTATCTTGTAACTCTTAGTCAGGATATCAATAATTATCAGGGTTGATTGTAAAAAGCAAAAGAACATGAAATATGTACTTGTTTTGCAGTAATGGGGAATAGGTTGAGGTTTTGGAGATGCTCTATCTTCTGAACCTCTGCTTTCCTACTGTCTTCTTCTTCAAGCATGCAAGGCTCCTTCCATGGCAAGCTGTATGTAGGGTTTCACCGTTGTCAACGGCTACCTCCCATCCTCTTAGTGAAAATGTTCAACGCACTCTGTCACAGCACGGCTAATCATCTGTCGGTTCTCAATCGGGTTGGAACAGAATCCAGTGATTCTTTTGCGTCTGTCACTAACGCCCAACTCTCAGGAGTTTGAAGCTCGTCACAGTCATTCAATCCTTGAATCCTACTCAGAATACCACAGACAAGGTTTAAACCTTCCGGATTCTCTTGAATGCCGCCATCAATTCTTGCTTATACCACGAAGATTCTGATTAAAGAATCCAAGAGATATCTACTCAATCTAAGGTAGAATGGAGGTGGCAGTCAGGCACACGTTCATAGTTGAGAATGATGATGAGTGTCACGGATCATCACATTTAATCAGGTTTAGGAACAAGTGATATCTTAGAATGGAAGCAAGCATGATTGAATGAAAAACAGTAGTAATTGCATTAATCCATCAAGACACAGCAGAGCTCCTCACCCCCAACCATGGGGTTTAGAGACTCATACTGTAGAAGATACAATGAGAAACGTGTAAAGTGTCATGAGGTGTAGATACAATGTCAAAAGATCCTATTAATAGTGAACTAGTAACCTAGGGTATACAGAAATGAGTAAAATGACGTAAAAATCCACTTCTGGGTCCACTTAGTGTGTGCTTGGGCTGAGCGTTGAAGCTTTCATGTGTAGAGACTTTTTTTGGAGTTAAACGCCAGCTTTTATGCCAGTTTGGGCGTTTAACTCCAATTTTTATGCCAGTTCCAGCGTTAAACGCTGGGAATTCTGAAGCTGATTTGCAACGCCGGTTTGGGCCATCAAATATCGGGAAAAGTATGGATTATTATACATTGCTGGAAAGCCCAGAATGTCTACTTTCCAACGCCGTTGAGAGCGTGCCAATTGGGCTTCTGTAGCTCCAGAAAATCCACTTCGAGTGCAGGGAGGTCAGAATCCAACAGCATCTGCAGTCCTTTTCAGCCTCTGAATCAGATTTTTGCTCAGGACCCTCAATTTCAGCCAAAAAATACCTGAAATCACAGAAAAACACACAAACTCATAGTAAAGTCCAGAAAAGTGAATTTTAACTAAAAACTAATAAAAATATAATAAAAACTAATTAAAATATACTAAAAACATACTGAAAACAATGCCAAAAAGCGTATAAATTATCCGCTCATCAGTGATCATCTTGTTTTGGGCTAACAGTGCATCCATGTGGTTCAGCTCCATTACTCCTCTAGTATTACTTCTTTTAGAGGCATAGAAGTAGTCATTCTCAGCAACTGTTTCAATGACATCTATGGCTACTTCAATGGTTTTCTTCTTGTTTAAAGACCCTCTTGATGAATGATCCATAGCCTTCTTTGACTCATAGGACAGATCTTCATAAAAGATGTGAAGTTGAACCCACTCATTAAACATCTCTGGTGGGCATCTCCTTGTCAAGTCTTTGAATCTCTCCCATGCTTCATAAAGTGTCTCACCATCTTGTTGTCTAAAAGTCTGCACCTCAGTTCTTAGCCTATTGATCCTTTGAGGAGGATAAAATCTTGCTAAAAACTTGTTTACCACTTCTTCCCAATTAGTTAAGCTTTCCTTTGGGAAGGATTCAAGCCATTTAGATGCCTTGTCCCTTAGTGAAAAAGGGAACAAGAGCAGCCTATAGACATCCGGGTGGACTCCATTGGACTTCACTGTGTCATAAATCCTCAAGAAGGTGGTCAAGTGTTCATTAGGATCTTCTTGAACACCTCCTCCAAATGAACA
This sequence comes from Arachis hypogaea, assembly GCF_003086295.3. Taxonomy (NCBI): domain Eukaryota; kingdom Viridiplantae; phylum Streptophyta; class Magnoliopsida; order Fabales; family Fabaceae; genus Arachis; species Arachis hypogaea. Next base: position 25,707 of record NW_027255497.1, read on the forward strand.
ATTATTCTGCACAAGAGTGATGAGCTGAGGTTTTAGCTCGAAATTGTTGGCATGTATGGTGGGCTTCTGAATGCTGCTTCCACAGTTTCCTGGATTAGGATTGATATAGAATCCTAAGACCCTCCTTTCTTGCCCAGCCCGGTTTGCATGGCCTTCTCTGGCATGATTATGAGCTTCTTCTTCATGATTGTTCTCCAAATTCTCTTCCATGTTAGGTTTAAAGTACTCTTCCTCTTCCTCAGCACCAATAATCCTTTTTCCTCTTGCCTCCCTTCTTATTCTCCAAAGGGTTCTTTCAGGTTCTGAATCAAAAGGATGTTAAGACTCCTTCTCTTCTCCCTGTCATACAACAAACAGATTGCACAACAGGAGGTATAGTGAAGATTATTCTTGTTAGAGTAATTGTTAGTGTGAGTGATGCAATTTATCAAACAGTTAGTGGGTTAGTGAGCAAAATTATAATAAACAAAGAAATGAAGAACGAAACAAACTAAAAGGGTGCAGGGGTGAGGAAGAAATCAAAACAACTAACAGAAATTGACTGAATAAAAAAAATGAATAACGAAATAAAAAAATGCTCAATCTAGTGATCTTCTAACTTAATCATTGTTGATTCAAAATCAATCCCCGGCAACGGCGCCATAAACTTGATGCATGAAAACTTGTCTCTCAACAAATTTTCCTTCGGCAAGTATACCGAATTGTCGTCAAGTAAAACTCACAATAGAGTGAGGTCGAATCCCACAAGGATTGATTGGTCAAACAACTTTAGTTAGAAGAATATGCTAGTTGAGCTAAACAGAATTGAGATTGAGATGCAGAAATTTTGACTAGAAAGTAAATAACAGAATTTAAAGTGCAAAATCTTAAATGGGAAGTTGGGGTAATGAGCAGGAAATTAAATGGCAGAAAGTAAATAGAATGGGTAAGATCAGAAATGGAGAGATCATTGGGTTTAGGAGATGTTGCATTCTCCAGATCAAGTTCATTCTCATCTCTTCCTCAATCAATGCATTCATTAATCTCCTTGGCAATCTTAAGTGATTGGATCCCAATTCCTTGGCAATCCAATCTCTCTAAGCTTGAACAATTGCCCAATTCCTTGATTTAATTGCTCATGGGAAGAGATGAATGTGTGGTCACTGATTATACCACATGTATTTCCAAATCAAAGTATTGGGAGGATTAAATGTCAAAATATCCATCCAAACCCCAATTTGGTCCAACATGAGAAAGCATTTCTAGCATGATTTCCTCATCCCTTTTCCAAGGTTCAAAGGAGATCCAATTATAGAGAGTTTCTTTTCCAAGACAACTAACCAATTAAATTAAGATTGAAAGCTTTCTAGTAAGATCAAGAGAAAAGAAAGAAGAAGAATGAAAACTATAATTGATCCATCAAATTACAATAGAGCTCCCTAACCCAATGAAAGGGGTTTAGTTGTTCATAGCTCTAGGAATTAAAAATGGCAGAAAAGAAGAATCCATGCTAGAAGTACAGAAAAGTAAATATGCCGAGAGTAGTTCCCAAAAGTGTTAAGCTTCTCTCTAGTTGAAAACTACTCCTATATATACTACTCCTCATGATCTTCTAGTGAGTTCTTCAAGTCTTGGATGTGGGATCTGGACCTTGAGTTGAAGCAATTCTCATCTTTAGTGGGCCCAGCTTGCAGAGAAATATGAGTTAGGCTTAGGCATTTAGTGAGATTAACGTTGAATACATTTTTGGGTGCGAGAACGTTAGTGGCATTCACTTTTTCCACTAACGTTCCACCCTTATATACCCACGTTAATCCCAACGTTAGAAATCTTAACGTGACTTTTAACGTTTCCTACTCGATCCTAGGCCAACGTTAATGGGACTCACTTTTCCCATTAACGTTGGCTTGTGCCCCTTTTCGCAAACGTTAATGGGAATCACTTTTCCCATTAACGTTGCTTGCCTCTTGCCCCTACGTTAGATCTCACGTTAGCTTGGCTAATGGTGCACAAAATTGTGATCATCAATGGCGCCATCAACATGGTACGCTAAATTGCAATCTCAACTCTTTATGACAACTTCTCACAACTAACCAGCAAGTGTACTGGGTCGTCCAAGTAATAAACCTTACGCGCGTAAGGGTCGATCCCACGGAGATTGTTGGTTTAAAGCAAGCTATGGTCATCTTGTAAATCTCATTCAGGTGGATTCAAATGGTTATGGGGGATTGATAATTAAAAGATGAATAAAACATAGATAGAGATACTTATGTAATTCATTGGTGAGAATTTCAGATAAGCGTATGGAGATGCTTTGTCCCTTCCGTCTCTCTGCTTTCCTACTGTCTTCTTCCAATCCTTCTTACTCCTATCCATGGTAAGCTGTATGTTGGGCATCACCGTTGTCAATGGCTACAGTCCCTTCCTCTCAGTGAAAATGTTCAACGCGCTCTGTCACAGCACGGCTATTCATCTGTCGGTTCTCGATTATGTCGGAATAGAATCCAGTGATTCTTTTGCGTCTGTCACTAACGCCCCACAATCGTGAGTTCGAAGCTCATCACAGTCATTCAATCTTTGAATCCTACTCGGAATACCACAGACTAGGTTTAGACTTTCCGGATTCTCAAGAATGCCACCATCAATTATAGCTTATACCACGAAGATTCTGATTAAGGAATCTAAGAGATAAACACTCAAGCCTTGTTTGCATGTAGAACGGAAGTGGTTGTCAGACACGCGTTCATAAGTGAGAATGATGATGAGCGTCACATAATCATCACATTCATCATGTTCTTGGGTGCGAATGAATATCTTAGAACAAGAATAAGCTGAATTGAATGGAAAATAGTAGTAATTGCATTGATACTCGAGGTACAGCAGAGCTCCACACCTTAATCTGTGGTGTGTAGAAACTCCACCGTTGAAAATACATAAGTAATAACGGTGATCATTGGCTTCGGCCCCAGAGAGGGAACCAGAAGAACCAAGATGAAAATACAATAGCAAAAGGTCCTATTTATAGAGAACTAGTAGCTTAAGGTTTACAAAAATGAGTAAATGACGTAAAAATCCACTCCCGGGCCCACTTGGTGTGTGCTTGGGCTGAGCATTGAAGCTTCCATGTGTAGAGACTTTTCTTGGAGTTAAACGCCAGCTTTTGCGCCAGTTTGGGCCTTTAACTCCCACTTCTGTGCCAGTTCCGGCGTTAAACGCCAGGAATTCTTGAGCTGATTTGGAACGCCGGTTTGGGCCATCAAATCTCGGGTAAAGTATGGACTATTATATATTGCTGGAAAGTCCAGAATGTCTACTTTCCAACGGAATGAAGAGCGGGCCAATTGGACTTTCGTAGCTCCAGAAAATCCACTTCGAATGCATGGAGGTCAGAATCCAACAGCATCTGCAGTCCTTTTCAGCCTCTGAATCAGATTTTTGCTCAGGTCCCTCAATTTCAGCCAGAAAATACCTGAAATCACAGAAAAACACACAAAGTCATAGTAAAGTCCAGAAAAGTGAATTTTAACTAAAAACTAATAAAAATATAATAAAAATTAATTAAAACATACTAAAAACATACTGAAAACAATGCCAAAAAGCGTATAAATTATCCGCTCATCAGTGATCATCTTGTTTTGGGCTAACAGTGCATCCATGTGGTTCAGCTCCATTACTCTTCTAGTATTACTTCTTTTAGAGGCATAGAAGTAGTCATTCTCAGCAACTGTTTCAATGACATCTATGCCTTCTTCAATGGTTTTCTTCTTGTTTAAAGACCCTCCTGATGAATGATCCACAGCCTTCTTTGACTCATAGGACAGATCTTCATAAACGATGTGAAGTTGAACCCACTCATTAAACATCTCTGGTGGGCATCTCCTTGTCAAGTCTTTGAATCTCTCCCATGCTTCATAAAGTGTCTCACCATCTTGTTGTCTAAAAGTCGGCACCTCAGTTCTTAGCCTATTGATCCTTTGAGGAGGATAAAATCTTGCTAAAAACTTGTTTACCACTTCTTCCCAATTAGTTAAGCTTTCCTTTGGGAAGGATTCAAGCCATTTAGATGCCTTGTCCCTTAGTGAAAAAGGGAACAGGAGCAGCCTATAGACATCCGGGTGGACTCCATTGGACTTCACTGTGTCATAAATCCTCAAGAAGGTGGTCAAGTGTTGATTAGGATCTTCTTGAACACCTCCTCCAAATGAACAATTATTCTGCACAAGAGTGATGAGCTGAGGTTTTAGCTCGAAATTGTTGGCATGTATGGTGGGCTTCTGAATGCTGCTTCCACAGTTTCTTGGATTAGGATTGATATAGAATCCTAAGACCCTCCTTTCTTGCCCAGCCCGGTTTGCATGGCCTTCTCTGGCATGATTATGAGCTTCTTCTTCATGATTGTTCTCCAAATTCTCTTCCATGTTGGGTTTAAAGTATTCTTCCTCTTCCTCAGCACCAATAATCCTTTTTCCTCTTGCCTCCCTTCTTATTCTCCAAAGGGTTCTTTCAGGTTCTGAATCAAAAGGATGTTAAGACTCCTTCTCTTCTCCCTGTCATACAACAAACAGATTGCACAACAGGAGGTATAGTGAAGATTATTCTTGTTAGAGTAATTGTTAGTGTGAGTGATGCAATTTATCAAACAGTTAGTGGGTTAGTGAGCAAAATTATAATAAACAAAGAAATGAAGAACGAAACAAACTAAAAGGGTGCAGGGGTGAGGAAGAAATCAAAACAACTAACAGAAATTGACTGAATAAAAAAAATGAATAACGAAATAAAAAAATGCTCAATCTAGTGATCTTCTAACTTAATCATTGTTGATTCAAAATCAATCCCCGGCAACGGCGCCATAAACTTGATGCATGAAAACTTGTCTCTCAACAAATTTTCCTTCGGCAAGTATACCGAATTGTCGTCAAGTAAAACTCACAATAGAGTGAGGTCGAATCCCACAAGGATTGATTGGTCAAACAACTTTAGTTAGAAGAATATGCTAGTTGAGCTAAACAGAATTGAGATTGAGATGCAGAAATTTTGACTAGAAAGTAAATAACAGAATTTAAAGTGCAAAATCTTAAATGGGAAGTTGGGGTAATGAGCAGGAAATTAAATGGCAGAAAGTAAATAGAACGGGTAAGATCAGAAATGGGGAGATCATTGGGTTTAGGAGATGTTGCATTCTCCAGATCAAGTTCATTCTCATCTCTTCCTCAATCAATGCATTCATTAATCTCCTTGGCAATCTTAAGTGATTGGATCCCAATTTCTTGGCAATCCAATCTCTCTAAGCTTGAACAATTGCCCAATTCCTTGATTTAATTGCTCATGGGAAGAGATGAATGTGTGGTCACTGATTATACCACATGTATTTCCAAATCAAAGTATTGGGAGGATTAAATGTCACAATATCCATCCAAACCCCAATTTGGTCCAACATGAGAAAGCATTTCTAGCATGATTTCCTCATCCCTTTTCCAAGGTTCAAAGGAGATCCAATTATAGAGAGTTTCTTTTCCAAGACAACTAACCAATTAAATTAAGATTGAAAGCTTTCTAGTAAGATCAAGAGAAAAGAAAGAAGAAGAATGAAAACTATAATTGATCCATCAAATTACAATAGAGCTCCCTAACCCAATGAAAGGGGTTTAGTTGTTCATAGCTCTAGGAATCAAAAATGGCAGAAAAGAAGAATCCATGCTAGAAGTACAGAAAAGTAAATATGCCGAGAGTAGTTCCCAAAAGTGCTAAGCTTCTCTCTAGTTGAAAACTACTCCTATATATACTACTCCTCATGATCTTCTAGTGAGTTCTTCAAGTCTTGGATGTGGGATCTGGACCTTGAGTTGAAGCAATTCTCATCTTTAGTGGGCCCAGCTTGCAGAGAAATATGAGTTAGGCTTAGGCATTTAGTGAGATTAACGTTGAATACATTTTTGGGTGCGAGAACGTTAGTGGCATTCACTTTTTCCACTAACGTTCCACCCTTATATACCCACGTTAATCCCAACGTTAGAAATCTTAACGTGACTTTTAACGTTTCCTACTCGATCCTAGGCCAACGTTAATGGGACTCACTTTTCCCATTAACGTTGGCTTGTGCCCCTTTTCGCAAACGTTAATGGGAATCACTTTTCCCATTAACGTTGCTTGCTCTTGCCCCTACGTTAGATCTCACGTTAGCTTGGCTAATGGAGCACAAAATTGTGATCATCAATGGCGCCATCAACATGGTACGCTAAATTGCAATCTCAACTCTTTATGACAACTTCTCACAACTAACCAGCAAGTGTACTGGGTCGTCCAAGTAATAAACCTTACGCGAGTAAGGGTCGATCCCACGGAGATTGTTGGTTTAAAGCAAGCTATGGTCATCTTGTAAATCTCATTCAGGTGGATTCAAATGGTTATGGGGGATTGATAATTAAAAGATGAATAAAACATAGATAGAGATACTTATGTAATTCATTGGTGAGAATTTCAGATAAGCGTATGGAGATGCTTTGTCCCTTCCGTCTCTCTGCTTTCCTACTGTCTTCTTCCAATCCTTCTTACTCCTATCCATGGTAAGCTGTATGTTGGGCATCACCGTTGTCAATGGCTACAGTCCCTTCCTCTCAGTGAAAATGTTCAACGCGCTCTGTCACAGCACGGCTATTCATCTGTCGGTTCTCGATTATGTCGGAATAGAATCCAGTGATTCTTTTGCGTCTGTCACTAACGCCCCACAATCGTGAGTTCGAAGCTCATCACAGTCATTCAATCCTTGAATCCTACCCGGAATACCACAGACAAGGTTTAGACTTTCCGGATTCTCAAGAATGCCACCATCAATTATAGCTTATACCACGAAGATTCTGATTAAGGAATCTAAGAGATAAACACTCAAGCCTTGTTTGCATGTAGAACGGAAGTGGTTGTCAGACACGCGTTCATAAGTGAGAATGATGATGAGCGTCACATAATCATCACATTCATCATGTTCTTGGGTGCGAATGAATATCTTAGAACAAGAATAAGCTGAATTGAATGGAAAATAGTAGTAATTGCATTGATACTCGAGGTACAGCAGAGCTCCACACCTTAATCTGTGGTGTGTAGAAACTCCACCGTTGAAAATACAATAGCAAAAGGTCCTATTTATAGAGAACTAGTAGCTTAAGGTTTACAAAAATGAGTAAATGACGTAAAAATCCACTCCCGGGCCCACTTGGTGTGTGCTTGGGCTGAGCATTGAAGCTTCCATGTGTAGAGACTTTTCTTGGAGTTAAACGCCAGCTTTTGTGCCAGTTTGGGCGTTTAACTCCCACTTCTGTGCCAGTTCTGGCGTTAAACGCCTGGAATTCTTGAGCTGATTTGGAACGCTGGTTTGGGCCATCAAATCTCGGGCAAAGTATAGACTATTATATATTGCTGGAAAGTTCAGGATGTCTACTTTCCAACGGAATGGAGAGCAGGCCAATTGGGCTTTCGTAGCTCCAGAAAATCCACTTCGAATGCATGGAGGTCAGAATCCAACAGCATCTGCAGTCCTTTTCAGCCTCTGAATCAGATTTTTGCTCAGGTCCCTCAATTTCAGCCAGAAAATACCTAAAATCACAGAAAAATACACAAACTCATAGTAAAGTCCAGAAAAGTGAATTTTAAATAAAATCTAATAAAAATATAATAAAAACTAACTAAAACATACTAAAAACATACTAAAAATAATGCCAAAAAGCGTATAAATTATCCGCTCATCAGCTAACGAGCTCTTAACGTGGATATCTATCACCTTCGAGAGCATTAGTGACCCTCACCTTTGTCACTAACGCTCCAATTGCCTTAAGTCCCTATGTTAGAACCCACGTTAACTAAGTTAACGTGGATCTTAACGTAGTAATGAAGCCATCTCCCAACGTTAGTGACAAAAGTGAGTGTCACTAACGTTGGTTCTTTGAACCTAACTCCACGTTAACTTTCACGTTAACAATCTTAACGTGAGAGTTAACGCAGGCAATGCTAATGATCCAACTTTAGTGACAAAAGTGAGTGTCACTAACGTTGGCGTAGTTGATCCTCTTCCACGTTAGAGTTCACGTTAACTAAGTTAACGTGACTCTTAACGTGGGGCATTGCCTAGTTTCCCAACGTTAGTGGTGTTCACTTTTACCACTAACATTGAGGAGAAACGTTATTGGAGTTCATGTTTCTTGTTAACGTGGAGTCCTCTTTTTCTTCTACGTTAAGTACCACGTTAACTTAGTTAACGTGGCTCTTAACGTAAGCTATGAATGGCTTCGCAGTCGTTATTGGTGATCACTTTTCTCATTAACGTTGCAAGCTCTTTGCCATCCCACGTTAGAACCCACGTTAACTAAGTTAACGTGAATGCTAACGTGGTTCTTCCATGGTTCATTTGTCCTGAAATCAAGCAATTAAGGTGCATCAAAGCTCTAGCCAAAGCCAAAGTCATGAGAGTATGCATCATTAAGTTATCATGCAATTCTGGCAAAAATCTCATGAAATCATGCAAAATTCACAATAGTTGCTTAAATGAAGGTGTAAGTGTATTTTCACCCAAAACTTGCCTTATTCACTAGGGAAATGCATGAAACTACCTTAAAACAGTGAAGAAAAGGTCAGTGAAACTGGCCTAGATGCCCTGGCATCACCAGGTCCAGCCCTCACCGCCGCACCCAGCCCCTCACTGCCAGCTGCGCCCAGCCCTCACCGCCTCACCGCCCAGCCCTCATCTCTTCGGCGAACCCTCACTGTCGCGCCAGCCACCCACGCTAGAGGAGAGAGATCGGACAGAGAGAGACGCGAAGAGGGAGAAGGACTCACGTTGCTGCTTCTTATCGCCTAGCCACTGAGGGAAGCCAGCGCCACCGTCGCCGCTGCTCCTCGCCGCCTCGCCGCTTCAGCTTCTTGCGGTTATGGGTTATGATGATGAGTTTGCCGGTGGTCCTGCTTGGCCTTCTGCATCTGCTTCTTTGTACTTTGAATTTCTGATTTGGCTTTGTGCTTCTCTATTGAATTTGTTAATTTGGCTGTGTTGATTTGTTGATTTGTTGCTTTCTGTTTCTGCATTTGCTAAATTTGTGCTTGAATTTGTTGATTTTCTGTTTCTGCTTCTCTGTGTGGAGATGGAGGTGGAGGTGGGAGGTGGGGGTGGAGGTGGGGGGAAGGGAAGACGGGGAGGGGGAGGGGACGCGGGGTGGGGATGGTGGTTGGGGAGGGGGAGGGGACGCGGGGGTGGGGGTGGAGGTTGGGGGAAGGGAAGACGGGGAGGGAAAAGGAGGGAGGGGAACGGCAGCGGCGGCGTTGGTGGTGGTGTTGGTGGTGGTGGTGGTGGTGCTGGTGATGTTGGTGGTGCTGTGGGTGGAGGCTGTGGCGGTGGTGTTGGTGTTGGTGGTGGTGGTGGTGGAGCATGTAATTGTGTTGGTAGTGGTGAGGGTAATTTTGTCCAAAAAAATAAAAAGAACGATTTTTAATACGAAAAAAAACGTTAAGGACGATTTTAATACGAAAATTAGATGAGGGGCGGTTTCGATTCTGGCATTAAACATTAGGGACCAAAACCATACTTACCCCTAATTTTTTTTTATAAGTTAAAAAATTACACTGAGAATTATTTATTTAAGTTCATAATAAATAATATTTTAAATTTGAATGATTTATTAATTAATTTATATTTATTATACTATTTATTTAATAATTTATTAAAAAATTAATAAAATCAATATCATAAAAATAAAAAGTTAATATGAAAAAAATTATATAAAAAATCCTTTTGACACAAATAGGTCTTCGATAAATAAATATTTGATTAATTTAACGTCAAATCAACATCGTTTTGTCAAAACAAATAAAGATAAATAGATTCTTTGACAATTTAAATTTAGGAATAAATCTCTAGTCAATTTAGCAGTGATAATGTAACAACTAACATATTAACTCATCATTCGAATGTGCTACTTAAGTAATTTTTGTTACAATTTCACAACAAAAATAACGAAAGAATGGATTAAAGACTAAAAACCGAATTAAACTTTTTTTTTGTCAAAAAATATTTTGTTTTTTAAAATAATTGTCCGAGACCGGATTAGATACTTACTCGTTCTTGAAAGTAGGAACCCACAAAATAAAGCATGTGTGATGCAATTGGAAACCAAATCAAAAGCCTAATGACAAGCGAGTGGGGCCTTCATGGAGGAAACAATGATATAACATTATGCAAGATTGCGTACGATTTTGCATTAACAATTATTTTTTGGTGTGTGTGGGTTTGTATATATATGACCTTATTCGTATAGTACTTTTAATTTTTTTGACACGAAGCACTTCAAATCGTGACAATTAATGAAGGGAAATGAGTTGGTATTAATTAAAAATAATGTGTTATGTGTGAATCTCTTTTATCCTACATACAGTAATAATGTAATATAATATTTAATTATTGGAACTACTACTTTATTTTGTGTGTGTGTGAAGTGGTAGTTACAACAAAGGTATAGAAGAGCATGGAAGGTTCAATATATTAGTGTAATCAAGATCCGATTTGAATCTCTCGTTTAAACCATCCTTTTTTCTCTCTGAGGCTCTGAGCCATATATATTATTTATAATGAAGCAGCTCATAACAAGCTGGAATATTCCCTGATTAGTTAGTTATTGGCTTGTTGCTTTCATTTTGGTGATTGTGAATATAAATTGCATTAAATTGTCTGCATTATGTATATATGGTAAAAAACACTTTATGTTGTGAGTATAAACTTGAATTAATTGACGAGCGAGCTACCAATTAAGAAGAGTGCTCCAACTCAGCCAGCTGATCTGATGAAAAGGCAAAAGCTGATTACATATTTACATTGAATAAACTTATTAGTTAATTATTAATTCGAAACTATCATATTATAGTGTTAAAAATTGATTAAAGTATATCACTTAAAGGTAGAAATGGAATGGGTCTCTATGGAGTATCCTTCCCCTATTTCTATTTCTATTTAGTAAAATATCTTTTGTTTTTATTTTATTTTTGTTATGAATCTTCGTTTATTTTTCTTTGTGGAAGAGATGAAAATTCATGGATATCCAAAAATATTAAGTTTTAAATTTTTTAAAAAATAAAATTAACACAATTATTATAAAATTCAATACAATTTAAATTTAATATGTATATAACATACACATAAAATTTTTAACATATAAATTAAAATAAAACAAATTATAATTACTTACATAACTTATATATATAAAGATATTTACATAAATTTTCTTTTGAAAAGATTTCATAAGTCCTCTGAAGTAGTACCTCAATTTTCGATCCCGTCTTTATTTATTTGCAGGATGAATTTTGTTTTTGTGAAAATTTTACGAGTCTCTATTAGTATCTCCGTCGTAAATAATTTTTGCGGATTTCTGTAGATACAGATTCTTTTTATCATCCTATTAAAAGGGGATGATTATTATTATAATATTATCTATTAGACACCCTATGTATACTTTAGTTTATATTCAAATCCCACTTTAATTTCTTGATATTATAAGGGTTTTAAAAAGTCAAATTTTTTTAAATAAATAAAATAAATATTTTATTTATCAAAACATACATTTTATAGTTTTTTTACTAAAATGCATCATATGGCTTATCTCATTTAAGTGTAAATGAAATAAGATTGTACGTATATTATTTATACTGTAAATAAGATAAGGCATGAAATGAGAGACGTATATATTTCGTTTACAGTGTAAACGAGATATGTGCAATTTTATTTCGTTTACACTGTAAAAGAAATACATGAACACTTATAATGTTTATAGTGTAAACGAGATATGCTACGACAAATTTTTAACAACTATAAAAGGATGTGCAACCCTTTGTATTCTTCACAAACATTTATCTTCTTCTTGTCTACCATTTTTCTTCTGAAAAGTAAGCCAAAATGTCTAGTAGTAGTGGATATTTAGTTGTAAGTGTGTATCCCAATTGTCATATGAGAAATAGTGATACTGAGGTGATATTTGAGTGTGAGAATTTCATTTTGTTGCGTACCTAACGAGTAAGTTCTTTATCAAAACTGAAGAGTCTGATATTGAGCAGTACCGGTAGTAGCGGCAGAAAAGAGATCGGAAGTGTGGGGTATGGGTTGCTAGCACCAATGGGACACAGAGCTTTTCGGTTCATCTGTTTTGACTCCAAGAAGACGAGTATATGCGCTTGATGTTTGACATCCATGGGAGAATCATGGCGGAACAAGTGATGAAGCTTTCTGTGGAGGTTGGTGATGTCAGTGGCAGTGGATCTGGCCAGTCAGACTTTGTGAAGAATGACCAACCTCTCGCACCACCACCGCTACACGTTGTTCGTCCAGTGAAAGACATGGACGTCACGGTGAGGACTCCGACGGGAGTATGTTGCTGATAGCAACGAGAGCGGTTCTTCTGAAGATGATGAGGATGAGTAGTTTGTACTAGAGACCCCAGTTGAGCCATCACGTCAGTATCTTCTGCCTTGCCCCGCACCCAATTCCGACCTTGTCATTTATAATTATCATACATTTGATCTGGATGCGATGCAGGAGAAAATCTATTTTCCAACAAAAGTGAAGATGATTACAACTTAGACGGTGCGCGTGAAGTTTTGGGTTGGCCACAGATTCAAAAGCAGAGATGCAGTAATGCAGGGTGTGAAGATTTACAGAATTCGCAAAAATGCTGAGTACCAAGTCGTGGAGTCAGATCGATTAAAGTACCATGTGCATTGCGGACAATATGAAGCAGGCTGCCCTTGGAATCTCCGTGTTGCTCTCTGAAAGAATCTAAGATATTGGTAAGGTCAAGTTTAACTTTGTTTTATATTATCATTTATCATTGTTATGCTTGTTGTACATGTCAACCACGGTTGTCATATTTCGTTAGGGAGGTGCTTAAGGTGGGAAGCGCGCACACGTATTTAGCAACCACCATGTCTCAGAACCGCCGACAGTTGGACAACAATCTCATCTGCCGTGTCATCCTACCGTTGATACAATCCAGCCATCCGTTTGTATCTCTGTCCTACAAGGTGCAGTTAGGAAAAGCTATCACTCCAAATTTTCGTACAGAAAGGTCTAACTGGTGAAGCAAAAGGCAATTGTCCAGATTTACGGTGATGAGGAGGAGTCATACAATAGGTGCCGAGGTTTCTACAAGCACTATAGAGTTGTTGTCTTAGAATGAGGGTTGAGATCAATATTGTACCCTACTATGATGGGCACTGATAAACCACTATTTTATGGTTTATCTTGTACTCAATTGAGTGGATTTTATCAACTCTTTACCCACTTATTCATACTATTTGCATGTTTTACATTCCCCTTCCTAATTATGTGCTTTGATTGAAAACATGCTTCTTTGATCTTATATTTGCTTATTATCAATCCTCTCTTATTACCATTAGATGCCTTGATATGTGTGTTAAGTGTTTTCAGAGATTATAAGGCAGGAATGGCTCAGAGGATGGAAAGGAAGCATGCAAAAATGGAATGAATACAATAAGTTGGAGAAATTGCTAAGCTGTCCAGCCTGACCTCTTCACACTCAAACGGCTACAACTTTAGCTACAGAGGTTCAAATGACGCGGTTCCAGTTGTGTTGGAAAGCTAACGTACGGAGCTTCGATTTGATATATAATTTGCTATAGCTACCTCGACGCCAAGCGACGCTAACACGTGGGTCACGCGGACGCGTGACCTGGCAGGAACGGAACCCGCTCGGCCGCGTGAGCCATGCGGCCGCGTCACTTTTCTGCGACCTGTACGGACCAGAAAGCGCTGGAAGTGATTTCTGGACTGTTTCTGACCCAGTTTTCGGCCCAGAGGACACAGATTAGAGGCTATAAAGTGGGGGAATGCATCCATTCATAATCATGCACTCATAATTCACTTCTCATGATTTAGATTAGTTTTGAGAGAGGTTCTCTCCTCTCTCCCTTAGGATTAGAAATTAGGATTTTTAGAAACTAGGATTTAGGACTTCTCTTGGTTTTTAAGAGTGACTCTCGATTCAGGTTCAATGTTCCTTTTTATTTATTTTTCCAATTAAATTTATGAACTCTTCCATGTTACAGATTACTCTTTTAAATTAATGCTATTTGAGATATTTCAGATCTATGATTGCTTTCTTTAATTTATGTTGTCGGTACTATCCAAATTATTTTCATTCGAGTAGATAGTTTTCCTTTTGGCTCTGGTAAAATAACTGGCAACTCTTGAGTTATCAAACTCATTATTAATTGAAAATTGGAATTCATCCACTTAACTTACCTTCATAGTTAGAGGTTAACAAAGTGGGAGAAAAATCCAATTCTCATTACAATTGATAAGGATAACCAGGATAGGACCTCCAGTTCCCATACCTTGCCAAGAGTTTATTTTACAGTCATTCATTTACTTTTATTGCTTTGAAAATATACCTGTGTCCATTGCCCAACTAACCTTTTACCTTGATCCAAAAACCCCAAACATACTTTTTCATAACCAATAATAAGAACATACCTCCCTGTAATTCCTTGAGAAGACGACCCGAGGTTTGAATACTTCGGTTATCAATTTTAAAGGGGTTTGTTACTTGTGACAACCAAAACGTTTGTACGAAGGGATTTTGTCGGTTTAGAGACTATTTCTACAACGCGACTGTTTTTATGAAATTCTTTACTGGCAAATAAATTAATTTGAACAGAGAGTTGTGCAGGCGCGAGGCTGCACTCGCGCCAGAAGCATCACATGGGTCACGCGAATGCGTGCCCCACGCGTCCGCGTCGCCTGCGCCGCACAACATATCCCAATTTGCCAAATATCTTATCTCTTCTTCCCCAATCCTAATTTTTCCCTCCCTTCTTTCTTCCTTACTTCTTCTTCCCTTCTTTCCCTTCTAATTCTTCTTATTTTTCTTTTTATTTTTTTAATTCATTTGCATACTTTCATTCACTGCATTATTTTCATTGGTGTTAGAAATTTATTTGGGTAATTATTACCATATTTTGCTTGTGGATTATTAAGGGAATTGTTTGACAATTATATTAATTTTTAAAGGGTTGCTTGCATGTTCAATTTAATACTTTCAAATAGATTATTTCCCGTGCATGCTATGTGTTTGTGAAAACGCCCGTATGGCATTGTGCACTATTTTTAAGATTTCTTTTAATCTACTACTATAAATGCCTGCTTTTCACAAATTCCCTTTACTATTTTATTAATTAAATATAATTGTTAATACAAACGTTATTGTTAGTTTCTCACGACTAACAATACATTAAAAGCTTTTGATGCTTGATCTATGCTACTCATGCCCTTGCCGGCATGCTAATAAACATCTTGCATCCAATACTCCCCATGCCTTGCTATATTTCCATTAATGAACTGATCACATGGAATCGCGACCATGTCTTTCATTCACTATTTCTTTTGCTTGGCATGATTATCACTCGTACCGCCCTCCTCTTTGCTCCACCCTTTGACTTCATGTGCCTTTCTCTTCTCTCTTTTTCAGGCTGGCCACCAAAACGGGTAAAGAGAAAGCCTCTACAAGAGAGCACCAGCTGAGAACCACAACACCCGCCCACCTGTACTTCTCAGCATGCACTGAGGACGGTGCAATCTTTAAGTGTGGGAGGTCAATACCGATCTCCACGGGTTAGTTAGCCCCTTCTCAACACCAAATTTTTGTTTTTCATTGTTGCATTTGCATGCTTGTTTCTTTTTGTGCATATTTTACCACTTGGTTAAAGTAATATTCTTCTTTTTCAAGAAATTTTTATAGTATTTCACTAATTTGAATAAAACTTTTTGTTACACTTGTTTGAAGAAATATTATTTTGGAACATAGTTTAAAGCTTGAACACACAAAACCAGTGAGATTTTGAGCCTATTTGATTGGTTGCATTTTATCAACCAATATTTTATTTTTGGTGTGTGTTTTTCTCTCTAAAATTGTGATCTTTGTCTTGCTTGATTCTATATTTCCATTGTTTAATGTATGCATACACTTATATGATTGAGGCCTTATTTCACTGAGCTTACATACCCATATGGCCTTAACCTTTTCATTATCTATCGCAAACCAATTTGAGCCTATTTTACCCCTTTGTTCTTTATTTTAGCACATCATTAACTCTAAGCGAAAAATAATAATGTCCTTAATTTGAATCCTTGGTTAGCTTAGACTAGTGAGAATGCTTATGAATTAAGTGTGGGGAAGAGTGGTTTGGAAACATCTGGTTGAGAATTGAGTATGTTAGAATTTTCTGAAAATGTGAAAGAAATGTTTAGGACATGTTCGTGCATTCAATAAATTAATCATATGCATTGAGAAAAACAAAAGAAAAAATATATATATATATATATATATAAAAGAGCAAAATAAGTGAAAGGGACAAAATGCCCCAAAGTAAGTGAAAGTAATGCATATGAGTTATACTTGAAATTAGAATGCATGAATATGTGGAAAACATGGTTAATGGATGGTTAGATGTTGTATTATGATTACATGGATTGTTTAAGTTAGGTGGGAAATTTTAAGTTAATTAAGGATTCAGATTTTAGTCCACTTGGCCAAATACAATCCTACCTTGACCCTAACCCCATTACAACCCTTAAAAGACCTCTTGACATGTGTATTTATGCATTAAATTTATGTTGATTGTTAGATGAAGAGCAAGCCTTAGAAAGCAAGGTTAGTAGAGAATTGAGAGAATCGAACCTAAAACACTTGAGTGATTAGAGTGATATACACTACTAAGTGAGGGTTCGATGCTCGATTCTTTGTTCCCGGCTTTCATGAGCTATTTTCTTCTACAAGTCTATTTGTACTTCATTTTTATGATTTGAATTAGTGAAATTCAGTTCATATTTATTCTTGTGGATTTATTTCCTTTTAACCAAGTAAGTAGAAACATTTTTATTTAGTTGCATTCATAGGTTGCATTTCATGCATTCTACCATTCCTCTTCATTCCTTTATAGTTTCTCTTGAGCTTAGCATGAGGACATGCTTTTGTTTAAGTGTGGGAGGTTGATAAACCACTATTTTATGGTTTATCTTGTGCTCAATTGAGTGGATTTTATCAACTCTTTACCCACTTATTCATACTATTTGCATGTTTTACATTCCCCTTCCTAATTATGTGCTTTGATTGAAAACATGCTTCTTTGATCTTATATTTGCTTATTATCAATCCTCTCTTATTACCATTAGATGCCTTGATATGTGTGTTAAGTTTTTTCAGAGATTATAAGGCAGGAATGGCTCAGAGGATGGAAAGGAAGCATGCAAAAATGGAATGAATACAATAAGTTGGAGAAATTGCTAAGCTGTCCAGCCTGACCTCTTCACACTCAAACGGCTACAACTTTAGCTACAGAGGTCCAAACGACACGGTTCCAGTTGCGTTGGAAAGCTAACGTCCGGGGCTTCGATTTGATATATAATTTGCTATATCTGTCTCGACGCCAGGTGACGCTAACGCTTGGGTCACGCGGACGCGTGACCTGGCAGGAACGGAACCCGCGCGGCCGCGTGAGCCATGCAACCGCGTCACTTTTCCGCGACCTGTACGGACCAGAAAGCGCTGGAAGTGATTTCTGGACTGTTTCTGACCCAGTTTTCGGCCCAGAGGACACAGATTAGAGGCTATAAAGTGGGGGAATGCATCCATTCATAATCATGCACTCATAATTCACTTCTCATGATTTAGATTAGTTTTAAGAGAGGTTCTCTCCTCTCTCCCTTAGGATTAGAAATTAGGATTTTTAGAAACTAGGATTTAGGACTTCTCTTGGTTTTTAAGAGTGACTCTCGATTCAGGTTCAATGTTCCTTTTATTTATTTTTCCAATTAAATTTATGAACTCTTCCATGTTACAGATTACTCTTTTAAATTGATGCTATTTGAGATATTTCAGATCTATGATTGCTTTCTTTAATTTATGTTGTCGGTACTTATCCAAATTATTTTCATTCGAGTAGATAGTTTTCCTTTTGGCTCTGGTTAAATAACTGGCGACTCTGAGTTATCAAACTCATTGTTAATTGAAAATTGGAATTCATCCACTTAACTTACCTTCATAGTTAGAGGTTAACAAAGTGGGAGAAAAATCCAATTCTCATTACAATTGATAAGGATAACCAGGATAGGACCTCCAGTTCCATACCTTGCAAGAGTTTATTTTACAGTCATTCATTTACTTTTATTGCTTGAAAATATACTGTGTCCATTGCCCAACTAACCTTTTACCTTGATCCAAAAACCCCAAACACACTTTTCATAACCAATAATAAGAACATACCTCCCTGCAATTCCTTGAGAAGACGACCCGAGTTTGAATACTTCGGTTATCAATTTTAAAGGGGTTGTTACTTGTGACAACCAAAACGTTTGTACGAAGGGATTTTGTCGTTTAGAGACTATATCTACAACGCGACTGTTTTTATGAATTCTTTACTGGCAAAAATCCTAACATCAGGCACCTTGTGGTCGTGATGCAGCATTTTGATAAGGAATTTTGGGCCTTCCCTGCCTTGTGGAGACTTCAAGCATTGCAACAGTTTGTCTTCGTCAATAGCACGCATCTGTGTGGCAAATATGTGGTGTTTTGTTATTGCATGGCATAAGATGTAACAGCAATATCCTTTCTGTAGTATTTGCAATTGTCGAGTTTGAGACCACCGAGTCCTGTCTTTCTTTTACCAATCTCAGGCGATACGTGACCCCATAGGAAGGCTTGTTAATTATTTCTAATAGATTCTAGGTGATCAAGGATGCACAGAGAGCTAATGATAGTAGTTGGCAGCCACCTAGATCATTCATGCTTACTGTGTCCGACACATGGGGGCGAACTTTATGTCTCATTTCAATCTGTCAAGGGAAAGCAGTAACTCATAAATGCTGCTTATAGTCCAAGCAACGCTAGATATGAGTGGTACATGGATGCACTTAGGGATTGTCGCGGGATATGGAGAACTGGGCTGGTAGGTTCAACAAAGAGATTGGCTACAACACTGCGACGGCGTTGCCGATTTGGCACACGACGATGAACTACTATGAGTGCATGAATATTGTGCTTAAGGGTACACGCTACCTACCAATTTCCGCCATCATGCGATGCATGATAAACCACAATTTTATTGTTTATTTTGTATTGAAATGAGTGAATTTTATCAACTTAGGTTGCACTTATTCACTAAAATAGCATGGTTTTGTGATTTCTTCATAAATTGCGCTTAAGAGTAAAAAATGCTTTTTTAAGCTCTTAAAATGCTAAATTTAATTTACTTTAATTCCATTCAATGCCTTGATGTGTTTGTTGAGTGATTCAGGCTTACAAGCTAAGGATGGATTGAAGAAGTGAAGGAAAAGCATGCAAAAGTGAACAATTCATGAAGAAATGAATTTGGAGCATTTCATGGTCATACGTACACATGCCTTGCGTGTATGCATGCTTTGGGAATTCGCCATGTTGCGCGTACGCATGCATCATGTGTACACATGATTGACTGCACGTGGTTCTCTTAAGAAAAACACGTGGTTCTCATTTATGGAGTATTACAGGCCAAACTCAAGGAGAGAAAGGGGATCAATTAAGATAGATTTTTACCATGTTTTAGGTTAATTTCTAGAGAGAGAAGCTCTTTCTTCTCTCTAGAATTATGGTCTTAGATTTATGTTTCACTTATTGTTTTAATTTGGTTTTCTTCACAATTATTGTTATTGCATCTTTGTTCTCTTAGTTTTACTTGTTAATTTACTCTATTTTGCGCCTTTATGTTCATGAACTCTCTTGTTATTTTGATTTTCTTTGATGCAATTTATGTTTTCATGATTATTGTGGCTTCTTTTAATTGTTGTTATTTTCTCTTGAATTTGGTAGCTTTAGATTTATTATTGTATCAATTCTATCATACTTTACTTTTATGCCTTTCAAGTATTTGTGAAAATGCTTCTATTAGTTATAGAGTAGATTTTACACTATTGGCTTGGAATTGAGTAATTGAGGTCCCTTGATGTCAATAATATCTGAATTAATTGATAATTTAGATTTTAATTAATATCGTTTTCATTAATGAGAAAGACCTATAGATTGAGGTTGATTAAGCCTGGTTGACTTATCTCATAATTTGAGGTTAACTTAGTGGGTTTGCTCTTATAATTGTCAAGTCGTGGTTAGTGAAACAAGAGTCATTGATGTCCAATACTGATTAGTGATTTAAGTTGTTAGTTGTTTTTGTTTTCATTGACGAGTAAGACCTATGGATTAAGATTGACTATGCCTATTTGACTTTCTCCCGATGTGGAGATGACAAAATAGGATTAACTTTAGACAATCGCCGTGTTTGTGGTCAATGACTTGATTAAGAAGTTTGATTCTCAATCCTTGCTAGGAGTGCCCTTTAGCATTTATATTTCGTCAATTATCGGCTTTACTTTCTTGTTATTTAAATTCCTGCTTGTTATCTGCAAACCCCTTATACTCATAACCAATAATATGCACACCTCACTACAGTTCTTTTGAGAGATGGCTCAAGATCTAATACTCTCAGTATTTTTATTGGTTTGCACTTGTGAAAAACAAAATAAACTCTGATTGTAAGTCGTTTGTTGGTTTGGGACTATGCTTGCAACAAAATTCTATTGAGAAAATTCCGCACCAACGGTTTGACCCCATCATTAATGCACCTACGAGAGGCTACAGTAGTTGTTTGTCAGGAAGTGATGGGAGGTACATGCACAGCTAGTGGCAGGTAATCAATTTCTTCAATGGCTAATAGTTGCCATTGAGAAGAATAGAGAAGGAATCTCGAAGATGCACATCACTCACTACGACAACGGGCTTCACAGTGTTCCTAGATAAGAAGTTAGATCCTTTCGAGGGTTGGTCACAGTGGTCGTACCGTGTTCGCTTGACGGAGGGCACATGTGACTGTGGCCTTTTTCAATCACTATATTTCCCATGTCGTCATGCGCTAGCTGTCTATACCACCGCGAGTGTCGAATAGGTTCACACGTCCATCAGGTGCACATGCAACTAGTTGTGTTTAAGGTGTTTGAGGCGGAGTTTCTCCCGATACTAGACAAGAAGCTTTGGCCAGAGTGGTATGGGACACGACTTTGTCCTAATCCCTGCCCATGCGCAGGAAGTCTACTGGTAAAACCTGTTTCAACTAGGTTTTGTAATGAGATGGATGAGGGCGAGCACCAGAGAAGAGGTGTGGTCTCTACCAAGCAAACTGGTTATACTCGAAAAAGGCTATCCAAACCAGTCCATGGATGAGGCTTAGTTTAGAGTCCCTACTTTGCATGTGTTAGTTGAGGTTGTTGTTTGTGTATTCATGTCACTGTTCACTTTGTTATATTCTTACTTAGCATATTTTGTACTCGAATTTTATGTGATTTAAGTCATCTATGTTGACGCATTTATGTTGTATTTGAATTCTAAAGCTTAAACTTCAACATATAACTACATTTATATAAACATCTAAAGAAAAAAACCCAAACTAAATACCATAGATATAAAAAAAATAAAAACAGTGTACCAAAATATAAGTAAAATAATGTACCAAAATATACATAAATAATGTTTCAAAATACATCAATAGTAACAGTGGAACACAAAATACAACACCAATAACGATATCATCGGTGGTAATCCACCCGGGTAATGCAGCCGATGTCCGGTGCCACATGGCGAAAGGTGTGCCTGTCGCTGAGGTCTACTAAGACGTGGGTCCAGAAGAGGCTGTGGGTGACGAGAGGGATCCTATGGCTGGTGAGGCAAGTGTGATGGCAGTAGATGATGTGGGACAATATAACTCTCCAAGTTAGGTCAAAACGCTGATACTAAGGCTGGTAAGGTGGAGGAACCGGTGGTGCATGTATTGGCTGGATGCCATCATCAATAGGCCGTAGTCCACCAAAGGCGGTATCACATACAGGCACCGGGTCGAACATGTGTGTCGTATGCTCTGCCAGAACCCAGAGAAATGTATGGAATCCAAAGAGTAGTGGGCATAGGGCAAATGAATGTGCTGTGGCTGTCCCATGCTTTGCTCCCTACCTGTGCTAACTACTCTGCGATGCACTACATGGTGGCTGGTCGGTAGTATGAATATGGATGCCTCTTTGATCTCTATGTCATCGACCATCGATGCCTCCTGATGACTGCTGGAAGCCTGGAGGTCATGCCAACCATCGGGGGCAACATCTCAATCGTCTCGAAATGCCTATGAGATTGACCTTGAAGGCGGATGTGGTGGTAGAGGAGGAGGAAGAGGTGGTGGTGGTGTGGAGGCAGTGATCATCCTGGTCATCTGGGATATCACCGTGATCCTCCTGTTAGTGATACTCAGACTTTTTCTCCGACTCCAGATCCAAGCACTCCCTGTGAGGCTTGACCCTGTCCCTCGGTATCCCTCCGCGCTCTCTGGCACCCTTCTTTTCTCCTGGTTGGCCTTTGGGGGTTCTCCCGAACCTCCCTGGAATGCTGAGGATGATGATCAGGCACATCCTGGGAAGGTGAAGAACGTCCCCCATCTGGCTTGGCAGTAGGCTGGAACGTCACTTGATAAGTCCAATAGCCCTGGGGTCATCAAGAACATGCTGGGCGGATAGGTGTTCTACGCGGCAGCCTTCTGGTACCAATCCCAATACTCCTGTATAGGCTGATAGTTTGTGAACGGATGAATGGAGACTAATGTCCCTTCTCAAACCAATCCCTAAATTGATCATACCACTCCGGAGCTTTGTAGGCCACCAAAAGTCCTCGCCCCCGTCTTGTGGAGGTTAGAAACCTGTCAACATTGACCGGGACCTCTGGCACTGGCTGCTCATTTCCAAACTACTGTTTTCACCCGGTCTTCATGGTGAAACTCAATGATATTAAGGCATACGAGGGGGACAATAGACATCCATGCCCCCCACTCTACCTCATCCTTCAACCACAGCAAGCAAAGGTCCTGCAATACAAGGTCGTCATACGATGTCCACAAGAACTACAACGTAATATGTATGATAATCATCAGTAGCAGGTAGTAACACAGGATACTTAATTCAAAATTTGGTAACTGGACAAAAAAAAAGCTCGCTTGCCTCATCTAACTGTAATTGATCCAACTTCAGACGCCATCAGAAGACTCTTTTCTCGTGTGGTTCTGACACTGCTGCACCATACCTGTCAACCTATGGACACTCGCAAGAATAAGAAAAGACTCAATTTATTTCATATCATATCGAATTACATAAACGAAGATGAGAAAACTATAAATCACATTTACCTCGCAGGCATGGGATACGTATAAATCTATGGCTTGGTGGATACCACTGAGGAAATCTTTGGTATATCCAAGAAACTAGCAGCCGAGTGCATCCTGCAATGTCTGTCCTGGCTCGATGTGCTGTAAAGCATAGAAAGTGGTACGTGCATACAAGCACTGCAGAACCTCAAGACAGAAAATGACACCTCTAAAAGTCATCACAGAATGGCAGCCAATAGAGATGGACCTGATTGTTTGACTTGTCAGTCATCAAGTAACCCCAATCAACAACATAATGTAGCACCTCGTATACTGTTGAAGGGTTTCTGGATCATCAGCAAAGGGCATCTACTAGAGTCGCTTCCGAAGCCATGTCAACTTAAAAAAAGGAGAAAGACTTCTTCCTCTGCGCACCCTGCCGCTGAATTACAGGAGGCCTTTACCGGGTAGCCGCTCCACCAACTTCTAGATCTCAATCCCATACCATGTGGGAAATCACAGAAGCACCTACCTATTGGCTCTCCATATGCTCATGACTCGAAGTAGTATGCAGCGTCCTGCAGGATGATGATGCACTCACCCCATGTCTGAAAAGATACCAATACTTGCCTGAGTTAAAATATATGTGAAAGGTTGTAGAAGGCTTAGAGAAGGGGGGTTGAATCTATTACCTTCTTTTACTTTAATAAACTTAACCATTTAAAACAAACTTGCAATCTGAATCTGTTTGAACTCAGCAGCGAAAATTATGAACAATTTTTGTCTCAGAATATCAGAAAATAACAGAAGAGAAAAAGCTGACCCATCATATATCCTTCGGTTGCTTGTACTATGCAACCTATGTCCAGTCCACACAACAATGTGAATTCCACTACATTAAAGTATTACATACACCAATTCAACAGATGTCACAATTCTTTTACACTCAAGTTCTGGCCTTACTTACTTGGCTATTAATACTTAATCTTCACCCTTAGTGCTAACCCAACTAGAAAGAGGATACCTCACAGGACAAGATACAAGAGACAGACTTACCAAAAGAAATCTGAAATAACTCTAGGCTTTCTCTCAAGTGTATCACTCTGCCTCTTTCCATTCATTGGCTTTTACTTGAGCTCTCTCATTATGCATTTTCACTCTAGAAATTACAGAAAGATAAACATTAAAAAGAAAATTACAATATGTAAAAACATGAAGGAGATTGACTCTTCAACAACCTCTTTGCTATCGTGAATAAACTAGATTTGCTAAGCCTCTGATTCAGTTCTTCATTCAGCAAAATGTTCCTTTGACTAGGAAACCACTGGTCCAGTTAGATGAACTTCTTCAAAGAGCTTTCTCAGAACATACACATCAATAACATTGGTTTATCTCTCCTTGGTTTCTGAATAGTGTGAGATCTTCTTTGGTATCTCCTTGCATGTTGCCTGAGTTGCTCTCTCCTAGGTCAAATCTCGAGCTTTGTTCTTCACCAAACCCACCATCTCCACTTTTTCCCATTAATCCTCAAAATAGGAACTTTGGTTCTGACCTTCTCTTGTCGACCGAAAGCCAACATATCAGTAGAAACAGACATCTTCAATGGTAAACTCATATCTTGGCCATCAAAAAATAACTTGGTCTCCAAGACCATAATTTTAACCGTTAGATACACAATAGTTGAAGAACAGAAATCATCTTTCCTATATATCCCATTTTGGATTGGCAGAGAATTGGGGAAGAGGAGAAGAAGCAATATGCATTAATAGGAAATGTATTACCTTTACCTTTGCCTTAGCTTGATTTGGTTTGATTTTGCAGATTTGACCTCAGCCTTTCTTTCCTAACCTTCTTCTTCTTCTTCTTCTTTGAATAGCTTAGACTAAGCACTGGCTTCTCTCACTTCTGTGCATTTCTGACTGAGACAGGAAAAAGTGAACATGCTTTATGGTGGACGAAATTGTGATCATTAACAATGGCTCCAAACTTGGTGCTCCCGTTCATCACACTGGTACAACTCCAAGCAACAACAAACCAGCAAGGTACTGCTCGTCCAACTTGCTTGTCCTTCTGAATCTCGCTTTCTACTATCCTTCCAGTTTTTTTATCATCCTTCTTATGCAGCTTATGTATGCATCACTATTGTCAATGGCTACATCCCATTCTCAGTGAAAAAGGTCCAAATGCTCTGTCACGGCACGGCTAATCATCTGTCGGTTCTCGATCATGTTGGAATAGAATCCCTTAATTCTTTTGTGTTTGTCATCACGCCCAGCAGTCACGAGTTTGAAGCTCGTTACAGTCATTCAATCCCAGAATCCTACTCGGAATACCACAGACAAGGTTTAGACTTTCCGGATTCTCATGAATGCCACCATCAATTCTATCTTATACCACGAAGACTCTGATCTCATGGAATGGAAGGCTCGGTTGTCAGGCGAGGGGCAACCATGCATCGTGTATCAAAAATCCAAGAGATACGCACTCTAGCTTTCACTTGTAGAACGGAAGTGGTTGTCAGGCACGCGTTCATAGGGATGAATGATGATGAGTGTCATGGATCATCACATCCATCAGGTTGAAGTACGAATGGTATCTTAGAACAGGAATGAATTGAATTGAATAGAAAATAGTAGTAATTGCATTAAAACTTGAGGTGCCAGAGCTCCACACCCTTAATCTATGGTGTGCAGAAACTCCACCGTTGAAAATACATAAGTGATGAAGGTCCAGGTATGGCCGAATGGCCAGCCCCTAAAATGTGACCACAGTATCAAAATACAATTCAGGATCCAGGATGTCTAATATGATAGTAAA